>NC_068993.1:15296448-15298948 GCF_001194135.2 Octopus bimaculoides
ATATATATATATATATAAAGGAGAGGCAGAAAACAGAGAGCGAAAAGTACGAGAGCATCGGGTGACATATGTATGAATGTCTTTGTATGAATATTTATATTTCTGTATAACAACTGTCACAGTGTTCTCCCTGTAGAAGTAATCTATGTATGAATAAAAACGCACATGCGCGAGCGCGCATATATAATATACTTTTACATGAAGAGGGATGAGAGATACCTTGAGTTTTCGGTCTGCTAGGTTTTGCTAAAATGTCCAATCTTCGAAGTCACTGTCGCTTCTTTTCTTGTAAAAGTATAATGAATATGTATCATCCAAAATGTGTTCATTCTCCAGTTTAATGTTAAACTGTTGCAACTATAACCCGACATGAAAAAAAGAAATTATTAATATATATATGTACGTGTATGTATATCTCTGATTTTTTGTATTATATATTTGTGTTATATGTATATAATTGTGTGTATAAATGTACAGTAAAATACCAATTTACGGAATTGTATAACTCTACCAGGTTGAGTACAAGAAGATCACGCACGTTTCCTCGAAGCTCGAACAGAATATTTGTGTATTCAAGCTACTCACCACACAGCACTGTCAATTTTTTATTTTGTTTACAATGAAGCCAGAGTCGTTAAAATTATGCCTTAGTGGATTGTAACGGTCGCACATTTGAAATCCAATAGATTTATCCATACATCTGATTATTTGTCGTGAGGAATACGCTTTCATAACATTGCAGAAATTGCTCGACAAGCGTTACCAGATCTTCTTCGAGCCAGTTTGAAAGAATTTGAGATGTCATCGCGAGAAATATCAACTGGAATGAACTTTGAACTGGAGCTCAGATACATTACATGCAATTATAATACCACAAGCGCAAGCTTCCTTGACATCATGTAAAATAAGGTCATGTAACTACCCGAAATGAACACGCTGGAGAAGATATACGAACTATGTATTGAAAGCTGAACTAATCTATCTCTAAGCAAGGCCTGTGAATATACCGTCTGCTGTACATCGAAACTATTATGGCGCATATTCGACATAATCATCATTCAGTGATGCAACCTCTTTCTTTCATTAACCCTGGTATGGTGCACTTTTATCATATATTCTCTTTTATCGAACTGGTCATCGAACGAATCACTTTCACGAGACTGGGAGAATTTTCCATCAGTGACACACTCCCAGCAACTCACACACATAAACACGTACACACACATACACTGGCATATATATGTGGGTGGGTGGTGTGTGCAACTTTGCTTTTCCTACATCTAAAATAGAGCGATTATGGTCGAATAGATTAATGTAAGTGCGTATACATATGAATATATAAACATACGTATATATAAACATACGTATATATATATATATATATATATATATATATATATATATATATATATATATTAAGATTTACTTTCAAGAATTATTTAAACGTATGTATCATTGCTTTATATATAATACTGGAATGTGTATCTTTCTTACCCTATCCATAATTCACTTATCTCTACAAAAGTAAAAAAAAAAATAACAACCAGAGAATATATATGTACACATAAAATAAGTGAGAATATAGATAATTTCCTTTTGTTTAAAACATGTATAACGTGTAAAAAGGAGAAAAAAACTGTGGAAAATTATATCAAAAACACGTAGAAAATACGACAAAAAAAATTGTAAAGAAAAGTCTAAAGGAAATATGAAATAAATTTGGTCAAAATAGCTCCTTTTGGATGAAAACTATAAATATTTATTAGAATTGCTGATATATTTACTTGATCACGTGACTTCGCTTGTATTTATATTTGTTTTTATATGATCACATCTTCTCTAGGTTTGAATTTATATTTTTTAACCTTCCCGCATTTATCTATATATGTACGTTTTTTCATGTTTAATTTTTATGTATTCCTCTGTTTTACGTACATCAGTGATACTGCTAAAGTTTATTTTATATTGTGAGTACATATTGTGTAACATTTTCGATGCTTTTATTTTTTTATTTATGTATTTATTTATTTATTTATTTATTTATAAATTCTAACAATACATTTTTGTCTTATAGTTTTGTTAAATGCAATATTTTGTCGCTGGTGAATATATATCTGCATAAAAAAAAAAGATAAATCATTACAAACAAAACAAAACCATCTAAGACAAAACATAGAATACACACTCCGGTTCTTACATGAAGTTATAATGTCTATCAGGATTCTAAGATTCTACCCAGAGTTATCAACTTCGTTCTGTAAAGAATATGGGTGTGAGTAGCAAGCAGTGGTGGTGTCGGTGGGGGTCAACCTATTTGAGTAGCAAAAAACTAGAGCGAAGATGGAAGAGCAGAAATCTGAGATTATGTTCAGACAAATGTACGAAAGAAAACCAGCATATAATTAAAGGATATGGATGCATAAAATATAAGATTCCATAACACACACACACACGCTTATAAATATATACGTATATGTGCATAAACGGTATATGTAAACAT
>NC_068993.1:15299958-15300722 GCF_001194135.2 Octopus bimaculoides
TTAAGAAACAAAACAAAATGGGGGCAAGGCTCTTTTAGAATTCCCTGCTGGGTTTCAGTTCTAATATTTTTTAATGGTTTTATTGTGTGTCAGATCTTACGTTTTTAGTTATTTCCATTTTTTTAAAAATTCCTGTATGTATTTCTATTTAAGAAAATCCATTTCATGACAATGGTATGGATGCCATGAATAATTTCGTATTATGTCTCTGCGCGCGCGCGTGTGTGTGCGTGCGTGTGTGTGTCTGAGAAAGAGAAAGAGAGAGAGAGAGAGAGAGAGAGAGAGAGAGAGAGAGAGTGCACGTGAACTATTGTCTCTGTAAGTACATCTGAGCATCTAAGTGCATTTCTAAATGCGAGAGACAATATTTACACATACAAGTAGATATGCATTGCTTGGCAAATATTTCAGATACGAATACCATAAAAATATATTTGCTATATTATTAGTATTATTATTATGTTATGGGGGTGTGCTGGCTGAATCAATAACACCGAGGCAAAATGCTTAGCAGCATTTCATTCGACTTTACGTTCTGAGTTCAAATTGCGCCGAGTCCAACCTTGCTTTTCATCATTTCGGGGTCAATAACATAAGTAGCAGCCGAGTACTGGTGTCGATGTAATCGACTTATAAAAATAAAAATAAATGCGCCCTTTTAAAGCCTAGCCAGGCTCATGGGCCCGGTTTCCCGATTTCAATGTCGCATGTGCTACCCAGCTGTAATGCATAAATTTTCGGGAAATCTTTTTAGTCTAAACAAT
>NC_068993.1:15300732-15304191 GCF_001194135.2 Octopus bimaculoides
TATATATATATATATATATATATGTATGCATGTGTGTTTGTTCTGTGTGTCTATTCCAGTCCAAAGCTTGACAACCGGTGATATCTTTTTCAGTTACCGTATCGTAGCGGCTCGACAAAAGTGGACGATCGAATACCAAAATGTACAGAAACATGCACAACAAAGTTTATTCAACTAAACCCGCGAAGATTATGACCAAGCATGGTCCACTGACCGAAATAAGTAAAACATTATGTGTGCGCGCGTGTGTGTGTGTGTGTATGTGAGTTTTAGTTGTTAGTTTAGAAAAATCCACTCTAAACTTTGACGTGTTAGATTATTTCGTTCCGTCTCTAGGTATTTGTGAATCGAAAATCCTTTCTGAATCAATAAAGTCAGTCATTTGATCACCGTGATCAATAAAGCAAAATACCAATATTGTAGAGAAGAATCTTAAATTAACCATACGTTGCCTCCTTTCACCTAAATACTTGTAACCTTCGTGTTTTGGGGAAAATCACTATTATTATTGAAATACGTTGTGTGTTGAGATTGGTACAAGTTTAAGAAATACAGTCGAATTTTTTTATGACAGTTAGTCACATCTCTTATTATCTTACTGAAATTACCAGCGAGATTCACTAGTTTCTCTTTCATCTTTGTTAGATCGATAAATTTAGTACCAGTCAAGCATTGGGGATCGATTATGTCGATTACACCTCTGCAACAAAATAAGCATCATTATGCCAAAGTAAGGAATAATTATTTTTCAGATATGCAAATACAACGTGACAAAGATGCTAGAAACGCGTGTGTGGAAATCCGTGTTAATTGTCTTTCAGTTAATAATTTCCTGCCGTGATTTGAATTCACGTCTTAGTGATATCAATAAAAATAAAACAACTAATCGGCGACGTTAGATCTATTTGACGATCGTTCATGTTGTTTATATTTATTTTTTTGCGCCTTTTTTTTTTTCAGCAATTAAAAAAATGCACATCCACTATCAATACAGATAGCAAAGATTTTTCACAGTCTGAAGACATGAAAATCTACTCATTGAATTTTTTGATGTGTTTCTGGGGCAAGGAGTCTATTTTCCATTGAATCAACTCATCATGACACATCAAATTATCAGGAAATATTGTACGGCCTTGTCTCCTATCAGGCCATGAAACTACAGGTAATCATTATCCACTAGGAAGGAATTATGGGGCTTTGATATATACAAACACGCACCTCCTCCCGCACATACATGAACACAGACACATACACACACACATACACGCGCACACGAACACACACACACGCATGCGCACGAACACATGCATACGCATATCCTTTTTAAATTTTGGCACAAGGCCAGAAATTTCGGAGAGAGAAAACGTCGATTGCATACACACCAGTGGATAAAAGGCAAAGTCAACCTCAGCGGAATTTGAACGCAGAACGACATGACGCAAAGCATTTTCCCCAGTGTTTAAGTGACTCTGCCAGCTCACCGCCTTTTACACTCATGCATACACACACACACACACGCGCGCATTCACACGCACACGCACCCATGCACACACACAGATATAAACATTTGTTTTCATAACCACGTATAATCCTTTCTAATATAGGTACAATGCCTGAGACATTAGCGGAGATAAGCAGTCTATTACGTCGTCCCTAGTGTATATATTTTATCGACCCGAAAAGACGAAAGGAAATTTGAAGTGGAAACATAGAGACGAAGGAAATGGCGCTGGGTATGTTTATTCCGTCATGCTAACGATTATACCAGCTTGCCGCATGTTTCTGGGTTCAGTCCTAATGCGTATGGGCCAATCAAATCCCTCTCAATTGATTTGGTAGATGGAAATTGACAGACGTACGTCGTGTGTGTGTGTGTGTGTGTGTGTGTGTGTGTGTGTGTGTGTGTGTGTGTGTGTGTGTGTGTGTGTGTGTGTGTGTGTGTGTGTGTGTGTGTGTGTGTGTGTGTGTGTGTGTGTGTTTGTTCACCACCACCACCGATAGACAACTCGTGTCGGTGTGTCTACGTTTACCTCTCCATAGCTTAGCGGTTCGGCAAAAAGTATTACATAGGATAAGTTCTAGGCTTCAAAATACTAAGTACTACAGTCGATGTGTTCGACTAAAAAAAAATTCAAGGTGGTGCTCCAGCGTGGCCGCAATCAAATGACTGAAACAAAAAATAAAAGATAATATATATCGTTGCTATTATGTTAAATAGTCCAAACTTAACCAAATGCTTGCAATATCCGGTTCCTTTGGTGAAAACTATCGTATCTCCAGCTGCTTCAGATGCCAAAATATCAGAAATTATCAATGTGTGGAACAAAAGATTTTGCTATGGAATGGGGAAAGTTTCTTTTTTTCTTTTTCTGAAAAAGCAATGTTTTGGACTTACGACACTTATACATTATAGCAACGATATATATATATCTTGATTTCTTGGATGCTATGGCGTTTTTATTTTCCTATGTCCATCAGAATCACTGGGTAAATTACCCTTACAAGGCGGAAAAAATTGTCAACAACCACCCATAAGACTCGAACCCATATCCCTCAAAGATTCCGGCTTTACCAGCGTGCTCAATGCCCGCTGGCAAATTCACCGCCGATTTTAGACGCTAGCTTCACGAAACAATCATTAGCTTCATGACTTTAGCTTTATGGAACAACCATTCGTTCATAAATTTAAATATACACATATTTTCTCTTTTATTAGAAGCGTCGAATATGTGTATTCTACAATACAAATAAGAAGATAATATTTCAAAGGCAGAGTTGCCGTTAGGACAGCTGAAATACAGGGCAAATTGCCTTTAGAAGGCGGGAAAAATTATCAACAACCAGCTCGAACACAAGAGGGCGAATTAAAAAGCATTTCACTACTCTCCAACTCACACTTACGTATAAAATAGGATCTGAATTCATTTAGTAGTTTCGAAGACAAATCCTGTGTAACATAAGACATTAACGCTCTGCAAAGATTACCGTTATACATGCATAACAAACTTTGGAATACTCCAACTCCGTTCACCTCTTTGTAACTTGTTTCTGTTTCGATGTAATAAGCATCCCAAACGGTTTTATTTAACATTATCGATCGCAAACTTCAAGTAACTTCTTTCATTTGTTGACCCGTTGTATTATCACAATAAACTATAATTTTCGCTTCGACAATACCAAAATGAAAACTTATATAGCATCATTAGCATTATGTTTCATACAATATAGTGGTAATGGCAGAGATTACTAAAATCATTTTATACATATGATAAGAGAAGGAGGTTTCAAAAGGTTGATAAAGAGCATAACGCAAGAAAAGGTAAACAAAACATTCACAAAACTGTTAAAATATGAACATAGCTCTGGCATCAATAATATATACAAGAGAAAAACCGCACCTTACAACATACTTATATATCTTTATGCATGCATAGACACGCGCACACAAACAACCATATA
>NC_068993.1:15304201-15304597 GCF_001194135.2 Octopus bimaculoides
ACCACATATATACTCACATATACTCACATATGTATACACACTGACGCATATATTTATATATCTGTAAGTACTGGTACATACACACCATTACGCATTTAAGGACGAGTGCGTGGTAGCGCATTTTTAATAAATTGTTCATATATTTCAATACAGTTTTATATTTTTACCTGAACATTTTTAAATACACGCACACACACATACACAAAGACATGTATATATATTTACATTGTATATATTAACCTTGCACAAATCACTGCAATTTTGACAGACGTCACTACGACATAAGAAAAATGTGCTACTCCTCTATAACATTTAAATTTACTCAAAATGTATTGTATGCTTCAAATATATAACAAAATAGTGAATATAGTTCAGATAAAACTTTATATATATATA
>NC_068993.1:15305079-15310113 GCF_001194135.2 Octopus bimaculoides
ATATATATATGAAAATATACGAACGAAGTCATTGTATATTGTGGAACGTACGTTGCTGAAAATGATGTTCTGTTTATCATCAACAACCACATTAATAACAACATGCTACAATGAACGACAATGGATCCGCTGTCAAAGAACAGCTAGGGAGGGTGACGCAAGCAGTTTCCTGTCCAGCCACCTATGGAATTTCGATTCTATTTCTAATAACACCATCGGACCCACCTTAACCAATAGCAGTCCAGTTTCCGGTAACAGTCTTGTACTTTCTGTTCGTCTCCAATCAGTTACCTTGATGCGACGAACAAGGTTTCTTTAAGAAGCTTAAACAATTCTAAGTTGCACGTGACCGAATGAAATCGTTAAAAAACATAATGATAGTATGCCCTGATGCAATACCAGGCAGTGACCTTCCTGGCTTCTGATCTTAACAGCCTGGAAGTGTTGACATGAACCTGTTTTGTCTCCATGTAGAAAATAGGCTACAGCAAATATTCTGATCAATAGCACAGATCTGTTTGTCAGTTGCTTCACCTTAACCAGTTGAACATGTCCCTTAATGGTTGACAAAGTATGCATACCTGATCACAAGCAGGGGTAGTGAAGAGCACCATCGCTATGTTTTGAGGAGGATTCTTTGGGGTTTGAATAATTCCACTCTGGAACCAAGGGTATTTCGTTCATCATCCTTAAACAAACCCTATTCAGAGACCTTTTGAGTACGATGGGCTACTCAGCGTAAAGAGAATACTCGGTGGTCCACCAGCAGCAAAATCATATACTATGAGGTCACCACGTCGTGTACATATTGTTGATGTGCATGTGCATGGTGTCCTCTTAGACAACGGGCAGGTGTGATGGGTATATTGAGATTCGCATATCTGCAACCCATTCTCACTTCTAGGACGTCTGATGCTCTCTCACTCAATAATAATAATAATAATAATAATAATAATAATAATAATAATAATAATAATAATAATAATAAGAAGAAGAAGAAGAAGAAGAAGAAGAAGAAGAAGAAGAAGAAGAGGAAGAAAAATGCATACATATACGCACACACACACATACACACACAGACACACACACATACACACACGCACTCACGCACGCACACGCACGCGCACGCACGCACACACACACACACACACACACACACATATATATATATATGTAAGCGTGTGGTGGGGATATATCTGGATAGCAACATCTTTGCTGAAATGCGACAGTTAACTGGTTGTGGAATAGGTAGATGAAATAATTGGTCTAAGATTTCTTGTATATTTAGCGAATAAGGCAGCATAAAATTCTTGCTATTTAAATATTCAAGGTTACGATTGACAAGCACATTCAGTTGATAATCCCCATGCCATGCATAACCATAATCTTTGTTAACGTTAAGAACCTGATTAATCTAGTCGATATTCGTGGAAAAATTTTCAAGTCAATACGATTTTGTCTTATTGTATATATTCAAGACACCATTAAGCAAGCAATATTTTATATTCTTTAAGATGTTACGATGTGATTTGATAGAGATGTAGTTGTTATTTCTAGCTGCGAAATAGACCTTCGATTGTATAAATGTTTGCTGTTTTGCTAGTGAAATGGTTCATTGATATGAAGAGATATAACTTCGCTTTCACAGAAGTGTCCAACTGGTTATCAGTGTAACAGTATCAAAGGATCGTCCTTATCATAGCAGTCATATCAGCTATCAATAAGAGAGAAAAAAATGATTTTAAAAAACCTTTAGAGAAGGTGAAAAAAGCGATAGTTTATAGTAATTATTATTTGGAATGTGAGATATATAATGCAATAATTGATAAGTTCAAAGTATTTTCGATTACTGTGTACACGGCCTGCGTTTGTGTGTTTCCTCTCTGCTATATTCTTTGTAAGACATAAGAGTGTTTTCATGATTCTTTATTCGTTGCTATAAAAAGACGTAGAATTCATTACTGTAAAGCATTACCAGTGGCATAGAGCTCTTATGCATTATAAGTCAAATGTATCTTACGATGAAAATGGTAGAATATTAAATAATTGATGGCTTTCATAGAGAAAAAATGTAAACATGTTATAGTAAATTAAAAATGAACGTGGAGTAAGTTGGATAGAAATGCGGTGAATATTTATGAAGAATATAAATAACATGAGAAGAAAATAATTAGATACACTGCAAGAAAAATAAAAGTAGATACACACACTCAAATAGATACACCTCTCTCTCTCTCTTTCTCTCTCTCTCCCTTTCCCTCTTTCACTCTCGTCACACACATATATCTATATGCATACAGCAGTGTTTGTTTTTATGGCGTTATATATAAAAACAATTTAATATCGAACGAAGGATTCATATATATAGATATGTTTTTTGTGTGTATGTGTGTGTGTGTGTGTGTGTGTGTGTGCAGAGAGAGAGAGAGAGAGAGAGAGAGAGAGAGAGGCAGACAGTCAGAAGTAATGACTGAGTGGTAGATATGTGGAGATAGATAGATAGATAGATAGATAGATAGATAGATAGATAGATAGATAGATAGATAGATAGATAGATAGATAGATAGATAGAAAGATACATACATACATACATACATACAAAAATACATGCATACATACATACACACATAGTGGAGGATGTTATTGGAAAATAATTCTAAGGAATTAGCAAGCTGGGAAAGAAATGGATAGAGAAAAAGGGGCTACAATGATGAACATGAAGCGAGAAAAATATTGAAAATGTAAAAATGCGAATGTAAAATAATAGGCCATGTAAATATTTAAATGCATGAATTAAACAAATTTTTTCACCCAAAAAACAGAAAGTTTATTTAAAAAAACAGTTGAAGGGAAAGAATGAGGAAGATTTCAAATCAATTTTGAATATGGAATACGTTGTAGAATATCAAGAAAAGATAAAGAGTGAGTATATAAAACTGTTAAGCATCTGAAATTCGATAGAAAAAAATAATATCTGCTGTTCATTTTTTCCGTGTTTCAATAAATTTCTTCCTTCTTTATTTTTAAAAGTAGTTAATTATTAAAAAAAAATATGAAGCATATTTATAATTCATTTTACACAACAGTATAATTGAAATAAGAAGAGAGAACGTAATTCTTTTAAAAATAAATGGAAGTTATAGTCAGAAAATTTTAGTAGAAATGCCACGTTGTTAATAAATAATATTAATCGCAACAACACGATGAATGGCATTATTAAACACAAGTTTTAGAACTACAATAATAATTATTTGTAAAATAAGCATGAAGCCAAAAGTTTGCGTAGAGAAGGTTTAGTCGATTAAATGGATCGCAGTACTTGATAAAACAGAATATTTTACCGGTCTCTTTTTGATAAAAAGCAAAGCCGACTTCCGTAGAATTTGAAATCAGAAATCAAAGAGCTATGGCGAAAAGCTGTAGTACAATTTCCCTGACTCCCTAACAATTCTACAATGCTTACTAATTTCTAATTCAGAATTAAGTTTGAAGGAGCTGAGGCAATGAAATCAGCCCTGGTCATCCATTTAAGTTGGAATAAATATTACCTGAAAACCATATATAATTATGAATATGAAGGTTGGAAAGATTAAGACGGGAGATGGATACATACATACATACAAGCTCTCGTACATACAAACGTACGTACGTACGTACGTACTATATATGTAAGTACGTATTTATGTATGTATGTATATGTATGTATGTATGTATAAAATTTGTTAGTTTGGTTCGTGTGAAGAATGAGAATATTGTGAGAAGAATGCAATAGGAAACCAGGAAGAAAAATAATACACATTATTACAATCTCCAACTCCGGCAGTAGTGGTAGTAGTAGTAGTAGTAGTAGTAGTAGTAGTAGTAGTAGTAGTAGTAGTAGTAGTAGTAGTAGTAGTAGAAGCAGCAGCAGCAGCAGCAGCAGTAGTAGTAGTAGTAGTAGTAGTAGTAGTAGTAGCAGTAGTAGTAGTAGTAGTAGTAGTAGTAGTAGTAGTAGTAGTAGTAGTAGTAGTAGTTGTTGTTGTTGTAACAACAGCAACAACAGCAGCAACAATATCGTTGTTGTCGATATTATGATATTGTTCTTGTTAGATTTCAGTTTTAATATTCTATGCAGACGCAGATTAAAGTTGACATTTGATCACAATGAAAGATAACGCAGCAAATGCAGACACAAAGGATGTTTATGTTTAGTCTTCCAAATTTTAGAAGCTCTCTAGTTCTATATACTTTTTTTTTTCTTTTCATTTTCTGCTTGTACTTTGTTATATAACTTTTAATAAATTTGTGTTGCTTTACTGCTACTTGAAATTACATTTTTTTTTTTATTCTATTATTTTCAATTTAGTTTTATCAAACTAATATGGGTCTCTGATTCTAACTGTAGTTAATTTCCCAGTTATTTAACCCCGATTTAAGTGAAGTATTTCTAGGCCAATTGCTTTTTGTTTTGTTTTTTTCTGACTGAAGCAATTCGAGTTTTAACTTTATTACACAACTATTTCGAAAGAGAAAAATACGGCCACTATGTTTTGCTGTTATAGTTGTTTTTAAGATGTTTTTGCTTTTTTCACCCGCAGTTCTGACCCTCTCGATCAGATCTATGATATATTAATTCTAGCTGTATCAAGCATACGTTTCGTTTGATTTTAAATAGGGTTATAAGGTATGATTTGGGAGAAAGTTAGCAGCTATGTATTGCAGATCAAGATCAGCTATTTCAGCATATCAATAGACTTCATTGGAAAGGTGGGAATAGTCATACGTGATGTTTCCCATAAATAATTTCACTGCCCACAGACATAAATTATCAGAGTATTCAGGCACTTTGAAGAATTATTTTACTTGAAAATTACTGAGAGAACGAGGAATAATAATAATAGTAATAATAATAATAATAATAATAATAATAATAATAATATTAATAATAATAATAATAATAATAGTAATAATAATAATAATAGTAAGAAGAAGAAGAAGAAGAAGAAGAAGAAGAAGAAGAAGAAGAAGAAGAAAAAGAAGAATATATGTATATAT
>NC_068993.1:15310426-15311497 GCF_001194135.2 Octopus bimaculoides
GAGAGAGAGAGAGAGAGAGAGAGAGAATGTGTGTGTGTGTGTGTGTGTGTGTGTTATTGTGGCTGAGGGGGTGCAGAACGAGAGGAGAGTACTGAAATGAAAGTAAAAGCGTTCGAAATGGAAGTGACCTATTTACTCATAGGTTGATATAAGAATTGATTTAATGATTAAATAGCCATCGATTCATTGATTAATTCATTCATTGATAGATAAGTAGAAAAGAAAAGAGATAGATAAAAATATCAAATTTATTAATGACAGCAGAGAATGTTGTTTTCTAGTATGACTTCTTCATCGATCTGTATTTCATTTTGTTGTTTTAACGAAATTAATAAGCAGCTCAAGCCGATGCTCCAAGGGAGGAGAGAGTGAAAGAATTCTTGGAGCATAATATAGGAGTAGCAGAGGACGTGGACATTGTGGTGTGTACCTTGATACGGCTGTAACCTTTGCGTAGACGTTTTAGTTATCGACTGAAAAAATGAGTGAACTTTAAATATTATCTTCAAACTGAAGAATATTGTCAAAGCCAGAAAGACAGAACGTAAAAACTTAACCGAGACAAAGCATGCACAATGTATATCAGATATGACTGGAAGTGGCTGATATACATACATAATGATGATGGTGGTATCTTGTAGTCCGAGAAAGACGGTTGTATAATTTATTGTTGGTCAGACTGCAGAAAAGATTTGTTTATAGAGATCAAACATTTGTGCTATACTTTAGCACACTCTCTTCATTAAGTTAACGTTACCTAGACAAGTGCACGGTGTACCAAACGTCAGGTGAAGTGAGTAAACATTAGGTCAAATAGAACATAATATTATTTAGAAGTTTCTTTTGTTTTGCTTTTTACTTGTTTCAATCATGTGACTGCGACAGTCCTGAGGCAGAACAAATCGAACGCGGGTACTTGTTTTTATAGTCTGGTACTTATTCTATCAGACTACTTTCGCTGAATTCCTGAATTACGAGGGCGTAATCAAAAGAAAAAAACACTGGTTGTCAAGTGATAGTGTGGGACAAAAACAAACACACACGTATATATATATATATATATATATATAT
>NC_068993.1:15311732-15313813 GCF_001194135.2 Octopus bimaculoides
TATTGTTGAGGAACAAACTTATTACCACGCAGTCAAACCAGCGTCAGTAAAAAGCTATGTGCATCAACTATATATTTACCCCACTGACAAAGAAATTATACCTATAGGTTACGTTACGACAGGCAGTCGCTAAACTATTTTTTAAATTGTTGACAGTTTCCTAAACGCTTATATTGTCGAACAGATACTTAAGACAGAATCTGTTATCGTAAAGGCAGCGGGCTGACAGAACCGGCGGCGAGCTGGCAGAAACGTTAGCACACCGGGCGAAATGCTTAGAGGCATTTCGTCTGCCGTTACGTTCTGAGTTCAAATTCCACCGAAGGCGACTTTGCCTTTCATCCTTTCAGGGTCGATAAATTACATACTAGTTTACGCACTGGGGTTGATATAATCGACTTATTCCCTTTGTCTGTCCTTGTTTGTTCCCTCTATGTTAAGCCCCTTGTGGGCAATAAAGAAATAAGAAAAGTTGGGCGTCGATTTAAGTGCGCAAAAGCATTTCTTTCGGCTCTTTATGTTTTGAGATCATATTCCGCTAAGGTCACGATTGCTTTTCTTTCTTTCACGGTCGATAAATTAAGTACCAATAAAGGGCGGTAATCTATGAACTTGATTTGCCTAAAATTGCTGAGCTTGTGTTAATATTGTATTTGAAACTATTATTATACAAATGCTCACGTTAACAAAAAAAATGTGTCTCAGAAAAATTTATTACATTTGAACAACATGGAATTCGGAAACCTTATTACGTACTGTAACAGTCAATTGCAAGCATAATTATGAGAAGTGTAAGAAGGAATACAATAAAGCATTTTGATTGAGGAACCGTTGTTATAAACGTAGTAATGAATGTAAAACAACCTTCATAATACTCAGTAGCATAGACCAAATTAATCGGTCTTGTATCAGAGAATCAACAACGGAAGCATGACATTGGAGTATGTTATAGCGGTATTAATTTTAGGCTTTTATTAGTTTCTACATTTGATGCCGCTATAAATATACGAGAGAATAATGAAAAAAAAAAGGGTTCATTTTACATCGTTGAATGTGGCATGAATATATGGATCGCCTGATTATCTAGAGGAGTTCAGATTCGCTTCAGGTGTTTTTCCTATTGGCATCCTGAAGCGGAAATGTGAACTTGAAATCAATAGTCAAACTGACAAAAATCCTTGTTAAATTATACAGGCATTAGTTCAGGTTGGCACACATACATGTGTTATCTATTAAAAACAAGATGGCCGTTGCTAGCTAAAGTTTTGGATCTGCGCCATGACAGGACACGAATCAACGACCAGCCGTCTAGTGTACTGACACTCTATTTAATCAGCCTGCTAAGAGGATGCATGGATGAATGCAGCAGTTTTAGAAATGCTTACAACATTGACATTTGTAATATTGTGGTACGCGTTTATAGCTAGGTAAAAATATTATTGCTTTAAATGAAATATTAAAATACTACATGTCTATTACAAATCAACAATTAAGTCAGCGAAAGAACGTATGGTATTCTCACGTTTACAAAATGTTGAATAAGAAAAAAATATGCGGTAAAATTATATGTTTGTTGATAACTCGTGGATTTATTATTTTTTTGATAAATATGGAAGTAACCTTTGAAAATGCTTTGCTATTTTGTAGGAAATATACACCTAAATATTAAGTTTTTAATTATCAAGAAAGAAAATAAAAGAAACGTGAATATATCCTTAGAATAGTCCAGAATTCTAATTTTCCTCCTTACGACAATTGAAAGAGCATAATAATTGTCATACACTGTGTCAGATGTGACTGGTCACTGAAAAATACCCCCAAAATAAGATTAGTATTTCACTCTTAGTATGATACTTGTAAGTCACCTATTTTTAACACCGAATGTTTAGAAATTATCTCCATTTTCTTTGCGACATGCGAACAATAGCCACAACGTTCCCCATTAAATTATCGAAATGAAACTAATTTTTCATTCATTTAGAAATTATTTGCAGTCACTAAGTACAGCATTGAACTAAAATATAATATATAATACATATGATACGTATATGTGGATATATATATATATATATATATATATA
>NC_068993.1:15314250-15318193 GCF_001194135.2 Octopus bimaculoides
TATATATATATATATATATATATATTCTTTCACATACATACTACGCGTATATGTGTATGTATGGTCTTATATATATATATATATATACATATACGTCAGTGTGTGTGTGTGTGTGTGTGTGTGTGTGTGTGTGTATGCTGTGTATATATATATAAATTGGATGAGCGAAAAAAATAAACGTATGGGACAATATCTATCTGCTTAAGGCACGTTAGAAGTGTGAGTAGTAAGATCATAAAGAAAAAAACAGTAATGAAACAAATCAAATAAAAAAAATAAATGAAATAAATAAACGGAAAATACAACGACAAAGAGGAAAATACATTGAATATCAAAGAAATACATAACCGAGGGATATCTAGTTTATGCCATATTTCTGTACGTATTAGAGATGACGAACAGAAATCAATTTATGGATTAATTCGTAGCATTCACCAATGCATTTTGCTCTCCACTATAAAACAAGTAATAAACACACCATATGCATAATCAATTGTACTCTAATAATCAGAATGGTGTTTCGCTATATGCGTATGTATGTGTGTGTGTATGTGTATAAAAGTGTGTGTGTCATTGAATGAGTGTATGTGTATTAGTGTGTTCGTGTATGTGTGTGAGTGTGTTTGTGCGTGAGTGTGCGTGTGTGTCTGTATGTGTGTACGTGTGGCTATCGTGTTCTTATCTTTTTGTGACTATGTACATACACTGTATCATCACACACATATACACACACGAACATATATACACACACGTACATGTATACACGCAAGCATGCTTGTATATATGTTACTCTCTCCTACGTGCCCACTCATAACCTTTGCTTTCTGCTTGCACATACGTATATATGTGTGTGTGCATGTGCTAGTGTGTGTGTCAATATCTATATATTTTTATGTATATATATATATATATATATATATATATATATATATATATATATATATATACACACACACCACAACACATACACACGCACATATATATGTATGTATGCATATATCTGTGTGTTTTCGGAAAGAGATAGAGGTTCGGAAGGAGTCAAGGAGAGATGGAGAGACGTGATGGAGAGAACAAAGGGAAAAGAAAGAAAAGAAAAAGAGCGCAATAGATATATCATACATATATTTGCAACTTCGTTTCTATATACACAGTATTATTCTACATAAATTCATGACAGGCAAATACACACACACATATGCACTTACACACATACACGCACTTACGCACACGCACGCACACACACACACACACGCACGCACACGCACGCACGCGCACATGCACATATGCACACAAATACGTATATATGCGTAGATGAGAGAAATGCCTGTACGTGTTTGCTTCCGAATGTCTCTATAAAGTTGGCTTCAAGATAACATGGCTTTGACTAGGGATATTTGATATCGTTATAGTATATGGATATTTTATTCGCTTCTATCGCTGTGTGTTCTATTTCGTTTACTTGCTAAGATATATAATGGTTAACTATAGAGATAAGAAACATTTCGTGCTACCCGCTCTTATAAATAAAGAGGTGACCTGAGACGAATTCAGTTTCATTCAAGCTGCCTACGAACGCCACATTGTGGTGGGTTGGCAGAATCGTTAGAATATTGGACAAACGTCTCTTGCGATATTTGTTCCTGGTCTTTTCATTATGAGTTCTTATCTGCTGATCTGAACTCTGTTTTCCTTCATTATTACAAGGTTGGGAACATACATACAATAGTCATGTACAGTGTTGAATTTCATTGATTAATACTATAAAATTTCTTGTCTTGGGTCCATGTACGAGGGTGGGCTGAAAATTTCATAGGCAGACTTTGAATGATGTATACTTGAGCTGTAAAATCTTGCATGCAATAACTTTAACCCGACTTATTAATAACCGCATTGTATCTTCTAGGTAAACTGAAATTCTATTGTTCAAGGACTATTTCCAAAGTAATTAGTAACGATTTTTCTTGAAAATTGGTCAGCATTTGGCATCATAATGTTATTAATGTTGTGTCGACGTCCCCAGGCGAAGAAGTAGGATCTCCCAAGACATATAAATAGAGGAAGTCTGACCGTGGTAGTGTTGAGTAGCAGTCGAGTAGCGGTTCGGTAGAGATCATCCGAAGGTGCTAGATAGCAGTAACGTTGAGACATTACATTTAAGTACCTGCAGAAAAAAGTGTTTAGCCCCCAATGACATTCATGCTTACTTTTTCGACCTCGAAAGTCAAAGTCGGCCTCGGTCAAATCAGAACTCAGAACATAAAGTCGGACGAAATGCCGCTCTGCGTTTTGCCTACCCGCTAACCACCCTGCCAGGAGAATTTCTAGTCAGTAGATGTTTGCTATTCACAGAAGATTTCCTATGTTAGAACAGACAAGACAATGTTAAAATTCACATAAAAGTAAAAAGAACAAAGTTGTTTTGGTGAGTAACGGATATCAAAAAAAGATTATAGGCGCCTCTCAAGCAATAGGCTCGCAGAGCTGGTGTCCTTGGATTGTGTGAGGCCGGTCAGTTGCAGGCTTACCAATCTTTGGTCAGCCTGAGTTGACTGAGCAACGTGAAATGAAGTATTTTGATGAAGAATGTAAAATAAATTTAAATAATAGCTAATGAAACATTTAGGAAAAATAAGCATTCACTGGCGTAAAAGAGATATTCTTCAATGTTTAATATTAATTTTGTTGTTCTGCTCGTAAGAGAGAAGACTGTATAGAAATTTCGGGCTTATTCTGTCCTCGTTAGACAGACATGTCTTTTATCTTTCACAATATTTTCTTTGGCGAGCTGGCAGAAAAGTTAGCACGCCAGTCGAAATGCTTAGCGGTACTTTGTCTGACTTTACGTTCTGAGTTCAAACTCCACCGGGGTCGAATTCCCCTTTCATCCTTTCGGGGTCGATAAATTTAATACCAGATATGTACTGGAGTCGATCTAATCGAGTGGCCCCTCTACGCAAAAATTTCGGCTCTTGTGCCTAGAGTAGAAAATAATATTTTCTTCGGTAATCATGAAAATAATCGTTAATTAAATATACAAGATGCACGTTTGAAGAACATAATTAGTTAGAATTCGTATATTTCAAACACGCCAAATTTAATTAAAAACAAAAATTAGTACGTTAATGTTATAGTGTTTAATGCAAAAAGTCTTGGAAATTTAACAATAAATGTATTCAAAGTTTTTGTCAAACACATCTAACAGCATGAGAGAAAATTAAAAGTCATGTATTTTTAAATAGTCATTTCGGCAGATGATATTTTAGCATTTAAGAAATAGTATAATTTTTATTTAAACTTCATTTTAAATAGTTATTCATTTATTAAAAATCCGTGAGAATAAGTATATCTCTTATTATGTTGCCAGAAGGTTTTTCCTTTATTCTTTTATTATTTTTCTCTTTCTTCTTTTTCGATTTGTTTTGTTACAGTAGCAGCAACATGAAAAATAGAATGTCTGGCAATTGTATTGAAGCATTACGACATAATTAACTGGAAATTGTATCGATGTATCTGTCAAATAAATGAGAATACATAATTGAAGCCATTTAGCATTAATAAATTATGTCCCATACCATTTTTAAGAGTCCTACTTTATAATTACTTATAAAGATTTATCTATAAACTATACTTATGTTTATTTTCAAACTTTCATGTCCAACGCTGCCAGGTTAAGATGCTCGCTTTGGAACCAAATGACTTCGGGTTCAGTTTCGCAGCGCGGCACCTTGGGCGGGACTATACATCTGGGACGATGGGTGCTTTGTGTGTTATGTTGGTAGCCGGAAGCTCGTCGTACACACACACACACACACACAGAAACACACACACAGAAACACACACACACACACACACACACACACACACACACACAAACACAGACACAGAAACACACACACACATACATACTTACATACATATATATATATATATATATATACCTCCC
>NC_068993.1:15319521-15321159 GCF_001194135.2 Octopus bimaculoides
CTCCTGACGTGGATTTCTTCGACTAAATCCATTCAAGGCGGTGCTCCAACATGGCCGCAGTCAAATGACCGAAATAAATAAATATAAAAAAAAAAGATAGATTTCACTGTCGCTCTTTGATTTACTGCTGCTTTGTAACTCAGAGACAGAGAGGGGCGATAAAGTGAGGGAGGGGAAGGAGAGAGAGAGAGAGAGAGAGAGGGAGGGAGAGAGAGAGAGAGAGAGAGAGAGAGATCTTGCTGGTTTACGATTAGTTAAGCTACATAAGCAGGAAATAGTGACTGGTTCTATCGTTGATCGTAACATTTGTCTATAATTGGCCGTCAAGAAGCATCATCTACATAATTCAATGATTTACCATTATTTATTGATTGATTTTCATTTCAAGAGTTTAATAGACTGTAATTGAACAGGTAGGTTACGATGACAATTCTGTAAAACTTTAGTTGATAATTAGTTATATATAATGAGATAGAATCACAGTTTATTTGCTCTGTTATTTCTGAATAAGAGAGTTAAATTAGCCTATAAAACAGGGGAAATTAGTAGATCAAGATATAAGATCTGATTGTCGGTTGTAGCCAGTTTACAATATTTATGGCACTAAATACCACTGGCAAAATCATGAACTTTACAAATTCTAATTTTCTTCCTAACTAAATAGAAAATCATTTAGTTTTCTTTTAAATGCCAAGAGATCGTCATGTGCATACATTTATGTCTACTAGTGGCATTTTGATACACTATTTTAGAAGGATACTGTATTAAGAGATAACTATTTTAGTAGTTAATATATAGGCGCTCGAGAACGTAGTTTATATCATCAAATTTTATTTTATATCTTCTCCTTGTTTCTGTTATGCCACTGTGGCCATGCTGGTGAATCGCTTGGAAGGTACCCCAGTCGAACAGATCGACCCTAGTGTTTCTTCTGTAAACCTGGTAAAGATTTTCTCGACACCATTAGCCGGTAATTTACTGGGACGTGAATAAAACAATGCCACATAATTTACATTATTTACATTATTTACATTCGATGGATATTTGTTCTCATTTTGTTTGTTGTTAGCACAACGTTTCGGCTGATATACTCTCCCGCCTTCTTCCTTACGAATGAGAACTCAGGTTCGAAATTTCCCCAAGACACCTGAAGAAGTCTGGAGGGTATATCAGCCGAAACGTTGTGCTAACAACAAACAAAATGAGAACAAATATCCGTCGAATGTAAATAATGTAAATAATGTAAACAATGTACATAATTCCTCATCTCTTAAATATAGAACTGTAAAACAATGCCAGTTGTCATATGTTGATTGCGTAGGAGTACAAAGAGAGAAAAAACAACACCCGGTTATGAATTTATAGCTGGAGTAGTTATCCATATTGACTCCGTCTACCAATTTTTTTGGTCGGCCACGGCTAATAGTAGAAGATACATATCCAATGTACCACGAGGAGACCCGCGCCTCATATTACGTGATTTAATTATTCTCTCTCCATTGTTGAACATATTTCTTGACCATTGCACACCTAGGAATATAGAAAACACGGCGTATGTATATACGTATACAGCCATCTAACCATCCATCCATCCATCAATGCATACATACATGTGTGTGTGTGTGTGTGTGTGTGTGT
>NC_068993.1:15321516-15322217 GCF_001194135.2 Octopus bimaculoides
TGTGTGTGTGTGTGTGTGTGTGTGTGTGTTGTACTCGTTCTCTGCAGCA
The DNA here is from genome assembly GCF_001194135.2 of Octopus bimaculoides. Lineage (NCBI taxonomy): Eukaryota > Metazoa > Mollusca > Cephalopoda > Octopoda > Octopodidae > Octopus > Octopus bimaculoides. Next base: position 15,321,566 of record NC_068993.1, read on the forward strand.
GAAGTGTAAAACACCGGTCCCTATGGTGATGTGAAGCACTCGTAGAAGCACCCGTGCCGGTATCACGGAATAGCACCCAGCACACTCTGAAAGTGGTGTCCGTTAGGAACCTCATCCAGCCGAAGGAGCCATGCCAAATCAGACGGGAGGCTCTAGCTGAACCATCAAACCTATATGAGTATGGTTAATGGACGTTAACTGATGATCACCATGATCATTATGATTACAGATAGATAAATAGATAGACTGCTCAAGCAAATTAATAGATATACACACATACACACACACACACACAAATATATATATATATATCCTAGATGTATGAGCATGTGTGTAAAATTAGATTCGTTCATAGCTATACACGAACACACATACCCGCATATATATATATATAGTCGCACATTACACACAGATATATGAGCTTATATACCGATATTTGCATGTACAAGCAACACGTTTATAAATGTACACTCATGATTATATGAGACTATGTCCAAATTAATGTTGTAATGTAAACGTATATGCACTTACAAATACAAGAATATATAAAAGTATGTATACGTACATGCCCGAATCAAAATACATACTCATACTTATTCAGCACTACAAAAAATAGACGTGAGTGTGTATATACATACACAAATATATATAT
>NC_068993.1:15322660-15323851 GCF_001194135.2 Octopus bimaculoides
ATCATATTATATTATATTATATTATATATAATATATATACGAACTTCCCTATGAACCCAAGGAAATAAATAATTGTCCCGATCAGACATACTGGTACATTATGCTATAATATTCTAAAAATTCTACAGAGCAAAATTAAATTAAAATATGGGTAAATTTTTATTGCTTTTAACATGTTTTTTTTTTTTTTTGATTGTTAGTAATTGGTATAGACAGCCCATATATTTATGTTATTAAGGGTCACATATCGGTTTTTCAGATAGGAAATATGGCACCCATGCATAACCTAAGAGAACATAACATTTGTGGTCGTTGGCACAGGAGATTTATCATCACTATGATGTGCTGGATACGTTGTTGGTTGAACATTATAAGCTATGAAACAAAAAATAAGGAAATCATATAAAATGAATAAATGCAAATCTGGGGCTGACGCGCTGCTCATCGTCACCATCACCCCTTGTCATCCTTCTCGTTCTTCTTCTTATTAGCGATGATTACGATTTTTTAACGATGATTACGATTACTGACGTTGATAATACTACTAATAATAACAATAATAATAATAATAATTATTATTATTATTATTATAATCTTTTCTACTCTAGGCACAAGGCTCGGAATTTTGAGGAAGGTGTCCAGTCGATTAGAGCGAACCCAGTACGCAACTGGTAATTAATTTATCGTAAGGTTGAAAGTAAAAGTTGATCTCGGCGGAATTTGAACTCAGAACGTGAAGACAGACAGAATACCGCTAAGCATTTCGCTCAGCGTGCTAACATTTCCGCCTTCATATAATAATAATAATAATAATAATAATAATAATAATAATAATAATAATAATAATAATAATAATAGTGATAATAATAATAATAATAGTTATAATAATAATAATAATAATAATAATAATAATAATAATAATAATAATAATAATAATAATAATAAATGCCCGGATGCAGTACCAGGCAGTGACTCTCATGGCTTCTGATCTCAATTGGTTGGAAGTGTTATCATGTATATTGTTTGTCTTGGTATAAAAGATGGGCTACGGCAAATATTCTGCTTAATACCAAAGATTTGCTTGTCAGTTGTTTGACCTTAACCAGTTGAGCATGCCCCTTGGTGGCTGACGATATGTGCATCTCTGATCATGAGCAGAATTCGTGGGAGAGCATCATAGCCATGTGTTGA
>NC_068993.1:15325586-15330930 GCF_001194135.2 Octopus bimaculoides
ATATATATATATATATATATATATATATATATATATATATATATATATAAAGCAAAACTTTGATCTTATCTATGATTTATTCTCCTACAGAACTCCCCTTGTCAAGATTTCAACAGATAATAATGAAAACTTCATATCTTTCGAACATTTATAATATTCAATCGAATAATTTTATCGAATATTTTTTCTCATCAAAACATGGAAAAAAAAAGTTCATGTTTACCATGTAATTTATTTTTTATATTTAATGTATTTGTTTAATTTTGTTGTTTATTTTGTTTGTTTCGTTGCTTTGCTTTGTTTTATTTCATTTCGCATTCCACTTGTTGAAAAATAAAATATACAAATTTATTCCTTGTTGCCATGTGTTACTCCAGGATTCTTCGTTGGTCAAAGTTTATAGAATTTCTAACGTTTGATGGAAGTCACTTGGATACAAGTCGGTAAAGAACTGCGCATTGGCGTCCTATTATAATAGCAACAATTCATTTAGTTTATTTTTTTAATAGGATAATTAAGATTATTAATTAATCCAATTTGATAATTACTAAAGGCAGCAATCTGGCTGAACCGTTAGGTAGATGTATAAAATGCTTAGTCTAGTTGATTTTTTTTACGACCTGAGTTCGAATTCTGCCGAGATCCGACATGGCCTTTTATCTTTTTGGAGTCAATGAAATAAGTACCAGCCGGGCGCTGGGGTCAATGTAATCGATTTAGCCCCACCCCTTAAATTGCTGACCATGTGCCAAAACTTGATACTAAAAGTTCTTTTCTCCGCTAAGCACAAGGCCCAAAATTTTGGGGGCAGGGATCAGTCGATTAGATCGACCTTAGTACGCAACTGGTACTTAAAAGACAGAGAAAATACCGCTACGCATTTCGCCCGGCGTGCTAACGTTTCTGCCAGCTCGCCGCCTTAACTTGAAACTAAAAATTATTTATTTCTTTATTGCCCACAGGGCGCTAGACATAAAGTGGACAAACAAGGACAGACAAACGGATTAAGTCGATCATATCGACCCCAGTGCGTAACTGGTACTTATTTAATCGATCCCGAAAGGATGAAAGGCAAAGTCAACCTCGGCAGAATTTGAACTTAGAACGTAGGCAGACGAAATAATGCTAAGCGTTTCCCCCGGCGTGCTAACGTTTCTACCAGCTCGCCGCCTTAACTTGAAACTAAAAATTATTAACGGCAGCAATCTGGCTGGATTGTTAACCTGATGGCCAAATTGCATGAAAGCATTTCGTCTGTCTTCAAGTTCAGAATTCGAATCTTGGCTCGGTTGACTTTGCCTTCCATCCTTCCGAGCTCGATAAAATAAATACCAGTCGATATACCTCAAAATTTCAGGCTTTGCACCCATCAGGCAGTGAGCTGAAAGAATCGTTAGACAGCTGGAGAAAATATCTTCCCTCTTTCGGGCTTACATGATCCCAGTCTTGTGCATGCTAACGGTTCTTCCACCTCACTATTTAGAATAATATTATGAAATGATAAATAATAGTTCGACGTTTTGGTACAAGGACAGCAATTCCAGTGAGAGAGGTAAGCCAATTATATCAACTTCAAAGCTCAACTGGTACATATTTTGTAGATCGAAAGAGTAAAAGGTAAAGTCGACTTCGGCGAGGGGGGCGGGTAGGCAAAGTGAAGAACTGTAACATATATGCTGTTCCAAAAGAGACCGACAACAAAAGAAAAATGTAATTCTAAGGGAAGTGAAAACCAGGCCATTATTTTGCTTAGAATTCTACAAGCTGATTTATTTACAATTATCACCGTCATCATTATCATCATCATAGAAAACAATGATAATTACCACCAACACCACAACTATCATGATCATCATCATCGTCATCCCCAATAACAACAATGCCAAGGATAGGGCAATAATAATAAGTGGAATGGTTACTTGATACCATGAACCATATTCCTCGACCACAATAATACGGAATAAATACAGCAACACATTTCTTTCCGCTCTCTCTAACGATGTTGCCAGCTCGCTGCATATTTATAGAAATTGCAACAAGTAGCTATAATAAACAATTTTAATTCTTATTCCCAAAAGTTTTCTGGGCAACAGCGTCAGAAATTTAGACGTTACTATAGTAGATTTAATCAACTTCAATATGACAAGCAGTCATTTTACTGATACGGAAAAACTCATCAAGATGGCAGAGTCGTTAGGACACCGGGCGAAATGCTTAGCGGCATTCCGTTCGCTTTAACGTTCTGAGTTCAAATTTCGCTTATGTCGACTTCGCCTTTCATGCTTTCGAGAACGATAAATAAAGTACGAGTTGAGCACTGAGGTCAATGCAATCGACTAGCCTCCTCCCCCCAAAGTTTCAGGCCTTGTGTCTGTAGTAGAAAGGATTTTATTTAGATAGAAATATGAAAATATGTCCAAGTTGACCTCGGCACAATTTCAGCTTAAAAATCATTATAAGTTCACTAAATACCAGTAGGAATTTTAATCAATAAGCAATCGATTTTTCCTTCCATCTACTAAGTATTGATTAAACTATTCTACTTGTCGTGTGACCTGTTCCACATTTACATTTTTATCAATCTTGACTTTCAAGGGAAATTGATGACAACCGAAATGTTTCATATAATGATTTCTTATGTAGGTACGAGGTCACCTATTTTAAGTGGAAGGGTTACTTGATGTCATGGACCTTATTCATCGATCACAATAAGATAAAGGAGAAAGTAGACTTCAGCGGAATATGAAACAGGAGCGGAAAAAGAAAGAGGAAGAGGACGTACTGTGATGAATTTCTGCTGAAACTCTAACAATTGTATCAACTCTCTGCATTCGAAATCGTTAATAATGAGGATTTCTGCTTTAGGTACAAGGCCAGCGGTTATTAGGATAGTGGCTACTTTATATGAACGAAACCAGTATTTGAATAGTACTCTCATGTGTCGACTAAAAAAAAAAATGAACGATATGGTCGACCACAGACGGGTTTGAACTCAGAACGTAAAGTGCTGAAGTTCATACTGTAAGACGCTCTCTCTCTCTCTCTCTCTCTCTCTGGCGCAGTAACGATACTTCCAGCTCGCATCCTCTGTATAACAACGAAAACTCACACTGATAAGGCGTTTCTTATTTAGGTACAATGCCAACAAGTTTAAGAGGAGAAATTAAACTAGTATTTTGTTTTATCGAAAGGCAAGTTGACCTCGGCGAGATCTGAACTCAGAAACACCGTTAAACTTTGCAAACGGTTCTACCAACTCGCAGCCATACTACTTTCAATAATATTATGAAACTAGCAAACGCAACCGTCTTTTGTACGGTTTACGTTACCATGGTGGTGTTTTTTTCCCCCAAATAATGTACTACCGAGGTGGTTTATGAGTAGCACATATGCTTCCGACTAACCAAGGAACGGAAAACCAAATTGAAGGTGGTTATTGTGGAGGTCGTTGCACATTAATGATCATAGAACATATAAGTTTGCAAGCTTTTTCAGAGCTACTGAAATATTTTGGGGGAAGATTACGGATAATGACTACAAAATATAGTTGTTTTACATGAAAGCGAAATTCCATGTCAGAAATAGCCACATAAATGGTGTAAGGAAATTGAAGGAAGACGTTGAAACTTCCACTCTTCGAGTTTATTTTATTCAACAGCATAGGGAATTATTTTGTCGGAGAGAAGTATGATTGGTACATTCAAAAATGGCAATATAGTACCTACTTGAAAAAGTAGAGGTAAAGGAATGTATTTACTACGTGCTTACAGTGTACAACCACTCTGCAATTGACTTCAGGTAACGAAAAATGAAGGCATGAATACTACTTAGCAGTTCGCGTTGTAAGGCAGACTAATAATAAATAAAAAAAGGTGAAAACTACTAAAAAATATTTTCTAATGCCAATATACGACCATATAGGTTAAAAAAGTAAGGAAGACCCTACATACAAAATGTTATAGTGCATGACCACCCTTGAAACAAATAATGATTGTGTAAAGTTTGGTGAAAATCGGTTGAGAATTGTGGAAATGCATACCTTAGTCAATATACACACTTGCCGTAATTTATATATACTAGATAATAGTAGTCTGAAATTTTGGTTAAAGGAGAGCAATTACAGTAAGAAGAATAAACCAATTACAAAAACGCCAAAGCTCAACTGGTACATATTTTATAGTTCATCTGCGCCGTTCATTCTTTTGAATGAACGGGGTAGATGACTTGTGTGAAATTTTAACTCAGAAATTATGGAGCTGGAAAAGTTATCCAAAAGCAACATTTTCCGACAACCAAATGATTCTGCCAGCTTACCATTTGCGACATGTAATAATTATGGACCGAGTTTGAAGAACTAACCAAATTATTTAAGATAAGGGATTGAAAATGAAATGTTACGTATTAAACAAACTTAACCATTGAAAGATATCGGAGACGTAATCGGAATATTCAACCTAATAAATTATTGTTATGCAGATTGATATAATATACATAAATATGGCGACAGGAAGAAAGCAGTGAGCTAATAGACTGGTTTGCCCACCGGACAAGGTCTTTAGCAGCATTTCTCCCGCATTTACGTTCTGAGTTCAAATTCCGTCGAAGTCGATTTTGCCTTTCATCCATTTCGGGGTCAATAAAACGAATACCAGACGAATGCTGGAACTGAACTAAGAACATGGTTGTTTCAATTGTCATGATAGTTATATACCAAGTCCTTGGAAGAGGAGAACGGGAAGGAGTGTAGGAGAAGATGGTGGAAGAAGGGGGAAGAAATTGTAAGATAATGGCCTTGATCATGGTCATGATAATGAAGACCTTCAATGATTTATTCCCATTTTGATCGGATCCAAGGGTTGTCCTGTTCTTCTGCATCACTCTGACTAGTTTCAATCGATCGAACTCTTCTTTATGTACGTCATTACAGAACAAATCGCTTCTCATAAAGCATTGCGACTTGTTCAGTTTACAAATTTCTGATGCGATGAGGAGTTGTTTTTAAAAAATTTATAAAAATTTACTATTGAATAAGAAATGAAACCAAAACTAAAAAGCATGATGATTCCAAATGAGAATAATTCTATACAGTAGGAAATATATCACTTGTATGCTTGTGAATGAATATATATAGCCATCCATCCATCCATCCATCCATCCGTGAATACATACATACATACATATATACTATCGCGAGTGCGCTTTTATTTGTGAGTCTATATATACGTGTGTGAGTTATTGGAAGTGAGGTGTTTAGTCGTACTGTCTAAGTGATAGCGCGCGTTTGTGTGTGTGTGTGTGTGTGTGTGTGTGTGTATTTGTGTGTGTGTGTGTGTGTGTGTATGTG
>NC_068993.1:15334055-15338791 GCF_001194135.2 Octopus bimaculoides
TATATATATATATATATATATATGCATTTATAGGAATATCTAATCACGTGCATGTGCAGACGCGTGATATACTGGTTAAATTTTTGTACTGACGAACGTTAAGATTTTGATCTCGAATCCTAAACTGAGAGATGCGTTGTGATCTTAAACAAAACATTACTTCATTTCACGATGTTACCGTCCTTTCAGCTGTCAAAAAGGAATATGCCTGCGACGAACCTTCACAGTAACCTTTTTACCATGGAATTCTTCAACCATATTTTCAGCTCAGATTGTTGGCCTACAGTTATTGATTCTTCCTTCTCAAAACATCAGTCCGTCACGTTAGTCTCTTGTTTGTACTACTTGACTTCGTTAAAACTCCTGTTTAGTAGGTATTTGTATAGGTTTTTCATTATTTTTCAACAGGTATATTTGTATATCTGCAACAGATATTATCTAAAAGTATCCTGTCAGGATATTACCCCTCATTTTGTTTGTGGAAAATTTAATAATTCTACAAAATCTTTCTGTAGAGTATACAAAATGCAGTTACTTTCTTGCTTTTCTGTCTAGTCCAATTAACAATATATCTCATTGTTGCAACTGATAAACTATTGAAGTCTATTAACTTATATTTGCCTTTAGCTATATTTTCAGTATTAATGTAATTTCCTAAACTTTTGTTTCATCTGCGTGTTGTACTCTGATTAGTTCATTGATATTTAACGATTTCAAAGTCTGCGTTTGAAACAAATCTCATTGCTTTGTCTCATTACGTAATATAATATTAATGGTTACAGTTCGCTTTCCTCTATTTAAATTTGTCCTGGTGTTTAACTTTTCAAATTTCTGTTTCGCCGAAATAATCTGATAAACCCGTGAACAACCTATAGCAGAGTTTCTGCAACTTTATCCTGTACAACATGAAACTTTTCATCCATATACATCATGCAGCCGAACGTGCCGCTTTTTCACCATAGTATTTATATTCGAGCTGTAACTTGTTAAATACGTTGTTCAAATGTACAAGTAGCGCAACCCGAAAGTCTTCTATGAATATTCATTTTCTAATAGACTTAGGTTTCATATAATATACTATTTTGTCTATATGTAAAGAATTTCGGGACATTTACTCGTGACGTATTTAATCCATTCCTGCGGAAATCCATTCCTTGGAAAAGAGCCCAGCCATTGCAGCACTCGTATTGTTACTTTATGTTCACGTTGATGCTTCTACTACTGTTGTAACTACTAACACTTATAGGTGTCCGGCAGGTGTAGTAGCCATTCTTGTCATTAGTAATCAAAGTAATTGTGGATCTATAGAGTTTTGTTGTTCTTTTTCTTGTCATAGTTAGTGCTGGTATCTATTGAGATATCTCCTTCCGTTTGTTGTGTATACTGCTGTTTTCTATGCATTAGTTTTTCATAACTGATTCAATGTTAATCTGCATCGTTTCTGAGATTTTTCTTAGCCGTGTTTCCTCGTTCGTCATCATGTTTAAATAAAATATATCTATATTGTTACAAATTTGGGGTTCCAAAACTCGTAGAATACTGCTTAAAGTGTTTTATAAATAAAGTTTTTCTCTTCTGTTTTGAAATTCAAATTCCAGTTTCCAATGAATTTACCGTTCATTCCTCCAGAGTAACGATTCTCTATAGTGTGGTGTTATGTAAGTTAAGATATATCTTGTATAATTAAATGGCAGTTGAGAAATATAAACGATACTGATTTGAATTCAACATTCCCCTGCTGTTTATTTCTGTTTTCTTTTTATGCAGATCCTTAAACAATGTTAGGAGGTAAAACGGAATCATAGCTTTAATAGTAAAGTTCAAGTGAGCAAGAATGAGAAATTATCTTCCATCATAAGTTTAGGTCGATACAAGCCCTTTCAATGAATTTATATGAATGAAACTTTTCGGAATCCTAAACTATCAATTTGCATAAATTATCATTTTGTAGAGCGCTATACTTAAACCTACACATGGTATAACAATATCGTGTTGTCATAGGGTGGATTCAGTGGGGTCTATTCTTTAGCAAGCTGCAAGACCTTATATTCTGTACCAGAATAACATATTATTCGTGCATAACACATAGATATCCATAACCTGAGACTCAGTCTGACATGATAGGAAAATATAGAGTGAAGACTATCTTTAAGCTTTACAATTATTCAAAATATTTTAAACGGTGTATATTGGGTTAGAACTACTACAGAAAACATATTGACGCAGTTGCCATTAAGTAAATTCAACACACAATAAAGATATTTTAAATATAATATCAAGAATTGAATGAACGATGCTTCGATGACGTAAAATTTGAAAGGAAGGTGGAGTGTCTTAGAATGGAATGAAAATAACATTTGCAATAGTTTTGAATCAGATAGGTATCTCTATAGACCAACTGAAATGTATTCAGAATTTTCGCTACCAAAGTGACATGTATACGCAGGTATTCTTCCTGACATAATGCACACACGGTTGTATAAATATATAAATATATACAAGAGATTTCGGTATATATGCATATACTCATTTATTATTTGTATTATATATATATATATATATATATATATATATATATACCACCTAGATTTTATATGTATATACACAAACTTTCATACATCATACCTACATATATTGTCTGAATTTTATACGCAGGTGTGCATGTATATATATAAATATGTGTGTGTATACATACATACATGTAATTGTATTGTTGGCACTCCGTCGCTTACGACGTGGACGGTTCCAGTTGATCCGATTAACGGAACAGCCTGCTCGTGGAATTAACGTGCAAGTGGTTGAGCATTCCACAGACACGTGTACCCTTAACGTAGTTCTCGGGGATATTCAGCGTGACACAGTGTGACAAGGCTGACCCTTAGAATTACAGGCACAACAGAAACAGGAAGTATGAGAAAGTTGTGGTGAAAGAGTACAGCAGGGTTCGCCACCATCCCCTGCCGGAGCCTCGTGGAGCTTTAAGTGTTTTCGCTCAATAAACACTCACAACGCCCGTTCTGGGAATCGAAACCGCGATCCTATGACCGCGAGTTCGCTGCCCTAATCACTGGGCCATTGCGCCTCCACATATAACCGTATATACACCAATATACATGCATATATCTTTAATATAATACATATATTAACCATACATTTGTATATATACATACATACAACGTGAAATGAAGTGGTTCGCTCCAGAACACAACGCGTCGCTCGGTCCAAGAATTGAAACCACAATCCTACGATCATGAGTCCAACACCCTAACCACGAAGCTACTCGCCTGAACTCTAATTAATATAAATCGGTTCTAAATAGTGATGTCTATACTATCTCCATTAGAATATCTAATATTTCATCAAATGAAGGCATCATTACTAACTAAACTTTATTTGCTGACGGATTCTGTGACTAAATAACATTTTTATCAAATACGAAGATTAAATTTTACTTAGCCTAACTGAACTCTCGAAGACTATGCACAATTCTTTGGAATCCAGCATAGTAACTTATCTAACAAGAGATAGCAACACTCGCCCCAATCTTCTATGTCGTAACCGCACTATGTTGTAATCGCACTCTACATGTCTCCCTATTTAAACACATGATAGATAATCCCAGGCTGAAAACTGGATCCCTAACGACTTTCTAAAAGCGCAAGACCATAGCCTCATGCAGACTCAATCAAAGTGGGACGAAAAACATTCTTTCCTATACACCCCGCTTTTCATTAAACATTAGTACCTTATTTAAACGTGTTTTTTTTTTTTAGCATAAAACTATGTTCTGTGATATTTTAAGCGTAGCCATTGCAACATCTTCGAGTAACTGAGACTAGATTGTCTAATGAGTCCTTAAAATGTTAAGACTAGAATTTATGATGTGAGGGAAAATGAACTGATCATTATATGACGTCGAGTTACTATAAACAGCATCCCCACGCTGGTTACTATCATCTTTGTGGAGGCGCGTGGCTCAGTGTTTAGGGTGTTCGACTCATCATCGTAAGATCATGGTTTCAAATCTTGGATCGGGTGATGCGTTGTTTTCTTTAGCAAAACACCTCATTTCACGTTGCTTAAGTCCACTCAAATGCCAAAAATGAGTAACCCTGCGACGGGCCGGCGTCCTGTCCAGGTAGCGAATTTGTACACCATGTAACAGAGAAATTGGCCCTTATGAGTCAATATAACTCGAGAAGGTAGATTCCTTTTTTTTTTTGTCATCATTAAGGATTTGCTGTAAGGGCCAGTATAGAAGTTGAACAAATAATATAAAGAGTAGGAATTCTTTGTTAAGCATAAATTATTTTCTGAAGATGTTGTATCAGCGGAGACATGAATTCTTACTGTACTGCGTATTTCAAGGAAAGACAAATATAAGCAAATGTATTGGAAAAATGACAGTTGTTTTGCGTGTTGATATGACAATTTTGGTGAGGAATTTAGAAATACGGAAGAGCTATAGAATTCGATATGAAAAGTAGCCAACCGTTTTAGTAAATGCTTCCACTCGTTTCTCACTAGTGAAACATTTGAGAAATATATGGAGTGACGACTGTGAGACTACTTTTATCATGACGGTGATGATGATGATGATGATGATGATGATGATGATGATGATGATGGTGATGATGATGATGATGATGATGATGATGATGATGACGACGACGACGGTAATGGTGATGGTGATGATGAGCATGAGGATGGTAATGATGATGATGATGAATGTGATG
>NC_068993.1:15338913-15342008 GCF_001194135.2 Octopus bimaculoides
GAGGCAGAGGAGGAGGAGGAGGCAGAGGAGGAGGAGGAGGATAACAATGATGATAACGATAATGATGATGATGGTGATGATTATGGTGATGATGATGATGATGATGATGATAATGATAAAAAATAGTATTTATAATAGGAAAATAATCACAAAACGATCATATTCTGGGATTCACGTCAATCCAGAAGAAGGAGAGAGAAAGAGAGATAGAGCGGAGAGATAGAGCGGAGAGACACAGAGAGAGAGCGAAGAGACAGAGAGACAGAGACACACAGAGAGAAAGACAGTCAGAGAATGAGTGAGAGAGAGAGAGAAAGAGAGAGAAAGAGAGAGAGAGATATGATGAGAGAAAGAGAAAGAGAGATCAAGGAAATTCAGCCGGGTATTGTTTGTCAAGGACTATTTGGTAAAGGAATAACCGCCTGATAGAAGTATCAGTCACAACAGACAACAATGCATCTTTAAAAGAAACGGAGAAATTATTGGAATATAAAGATCTTGATATAGTGATAACCAGAATGTGGAGAAGGAATTCAAACAATTACTATGCGATAATAGGTGCCTTGGGAATGATTAAAAAAAAGATGAAATGCAAATACACATAACCCCCAACCGCAAGACTTACACATATACACAATACGCCGATAATAGCTGTGTTAGTAAAAGCACACGTATTACGTTGAGTATTTTCTATGCAATAACAACGAGGAAGACGAAACAAAACACTGCATCTACCCATGGGACACAGTGCTGCGTTCGAATGTGCAATGAAAGCACGTAATAAAAATAAGATGACTGAAGAATAATATTACTAAAGTACTAATAATATTGGTTGAGCAAACGATAGAATTGAATCCTTCTTTTCTTTTTTTTTTCTTTCTTATGCATCATTTTATATTGTATTCTATCGAATTGGCTGGGTTATTGTTGCATTTTGACCTCGGAGTGGAGTAAGTATGGCACAAGATCTTCTTAACACCCAAATTGGCAAATTAGGAAAGCCTGAGTGACAGCACATGAACTAAATCAAAAACTGATTTTATAGGTTTCCATCAACGTTTAATAAAATAAATTCCACGTCCAGTCAAAGATTAAAAGCTTCCTATTGATCCAAGTCAATTGAACTTTTGTACATAATCATTGAGAAAGAAGAGAGTAGGAGGAATACAAGGGGAGGAAAGAAGAATAAGAGAGAGAGAGAGAAGTAAAAATATAGCAGAGTAAAGAGATAGAGAATGGAAGTATGATACTGAGGGAGTGAAAGAAAGTAGGTGAAAGAGTAGAAGATATGAGCGTAAGAGAGAGTATGAATGAAATACAAAATGTACGGCAGAAAATACGCCGTTTTTTTTTTTGTTTTTCCTTTCCATCTCTCACTTTCTCTCCTGTGTTTCTTTCTTTTCGCCATTTCTTCTCTGTCTTTCTTTTTTTCTCTCTCTTCTTTTCTTTCCTTCCTTTATTTTTAAACGTTGTACTATCAGTGACATCGGGAAAAGGTCATAACCAGCTTTAATGGGCACATCACTTCGAAAATAGACCCCAGAATGACTTGGTCACTTTTTATTACTACTGATCGCTAGAGCGAATAAAACGCTTCCCAAAATTACAGAGTAGTCAAAAAGCCTTTTATCCTCGCCATTTTTTCTTTCTGTTTTTCTCAGTTTTCTTGCCTTTTTTATACTCTCACCTCTCTTTCGTTCTTTTTCTAATTCTTTTTCTCTTTTCTTTTTGTTGTTGATGCATTCATTAATATATTTTTTCATCATCTTCATTATTTTAGCTTTATATTTATTTTTATTATGCTTCGTTCGTAATACCAGTCGTATAACATAGAGAGAGGGAGAGAGACTGACAAAGAGAGAGAGAGAGAGAGAGAGAGAGACTGAGAGAGAGATGGAAAGAGAATGCTGACTTCACATTCATAGCACACATTTTTAAGGAGTTATTCGATCTTGATCATGACTTTCATCACTGTCATAGTAATAATAATAATAATAATATTAATAATAATAATAATAATAATAATAACAACAACATTAACAACAAAAACAAATAGCATCATCGTCGCTGACGACAACATTGTCAGCGACATCATCAAAATAATAATCATCATGATCAGTAGCATCATCACCCTCGTCATCATCGTCGTTGTCGTCGTCAGCGTCGTCGTTATCATCTTCATCATCATCATCATCTTCATCATCATCATCATCATCATCATCATCATCATCATCATCATCACCATCCTTATCATCGTCAACATCATTATCACCACTATCATGTTCCTGATCATCATCAGCTTTCACCATCAACATCAACGCCTCCACTGCTACCACCACCAACACTACCACCAACACCAACACCACCACTACCACCAACACTACCACCATAACAAACATCATCATCGTCATTATTATCACTACCATATCATCATCATCATCATCACTACACCACCACCATCACGACCATCATGATCATCATCACCAGCACGAAGATTGTTTTCATTATCAGCACCATCATGAACATCATAACCATCTGATTCCACCACTCCCACACTTCCGCATCCTCCAGCTGCTTCATTTCATCATCATCATCATTACCATCATCAACATCACTACCATCCCTATCGTCATGATAGCCCTGTTTTTTTATTCTTCGCCGTCAATTATTATTATTATTATTATTATTATTATTATTATTATTATTATTATCATTATTATTATTATTATTATTATTATTATTATTATTATTATTAACTATCAACTTTCGATACTGCTAACACAGTCCCTAATTAATATCTAGCTATCGGTAAAATGCCAATTAATTCACGTTACAAAGAAAGTGATAACTGTTTATTTTGTTTTTGTGTGTTTGCCGCGTTTTCTTACTTTTTTTTATTTGTCTTTATTGTTTTTTTTTCTTTTTCACTTTAGTTATGTGCTATCGATTTTGTTGCTGTTATTTTTATTGTTGTTGTTGTTGAGGATGGTGATGTAGCTTTTGCTGGTGGTACCGATGATGTTTATGCGATGAGGTATTAGCACTCTGTGTTGCAGCTTCTAATATACATTTCTATGAACCTGTGTATATGTACG
>NC_068993.1:15342180-15345089 GCF_001194135.2 Octopus bimaculoides
ATGTGTGTGTATGAATGCATACAGATACATACACAAATATGCATGTGCATGTATGTGTTTATGCGTGCGTGGGTGTGTATGTGTGCGTGTGTGTGTATGTGAGGTTGTGTGTGTTTGTGTGCGTGCGTGTGTGTGTGTATGTGTAAACAACGCCGTTCTAGCATGAAAGGAATCCATGAGAATGTAATCCATCATTGCAAAACATCATCAACTCTGATAGCAAGGACATGTGAAGAGGATGCCTGGCGCGAGTACGAGCAAACAGATCCCGCTGCATTTTGAACTTAGGAAAGGTCACTGCCAAACGTGTGTATCTAAGAAGTACTTTCGTGACTCTGTGGCGATAATACCATACCACTTTTAAGAATCAAATTGAACACCTCGGAAGCTGAGTCCACCATACACAAAGCATTAACTTCGTCTTTTGTATTATTTCATTTCATGTTGGCCTAGAATACAGTTCTACCGTATCTGATATCTGTATCAGATTCTTAGATATTTGTGTCGTTTTTGACAAACACCGATTCCACTCTTCCGTTTACTACAATCCCACCGATTCGCAATACATTTTATAACTGATGTGCACCATACCGACTAGCTAGCGTAAGCAATTTCCACAACCTTGTCAATAATGGAACACCGGATTGGTCAATAAATAACAAATCTGAAGAAATGCGATGAATTTACTTCTTCATTTGACGGTATTGGCAATCAGATGTGGAACTTGCATTGAATCCGGTTCAAGCCATCTCCATAACAATGTATGCTTACTTCGTACAAGCGACCTTACAAGACGCCTGTCAATTTCCTTTACCTTTCATCCAGTCACCCTTTCGTGTAGATACATACTCGTAAGCGGTCATCACGTTCTTAGCTCTCACACCATAACCGTTCCGATATTACCGGCATCATCTTTTGTATCCTTCGAACAAGCTAAGAATCACAGCAAAAGTTGACTTAGCATCTACCTAACACATCACGTCATCTGCATCCAACTATGTACTTTCGAGTACATTTGTTGCATAAACCAGCCCTGTCTCTACATTGATTACAACTACGCGTCTCAAGTCTTAATATCGGATCATTGAATACATCAAGAAATATTATATCCTGCCCCACATGGAAACTCTGCAGTGTCCTCCGCATTTATCACAGGGGTCTTTACTTGGCTTATCGCTTCCACTGTTGTAACTTTCTCTATCAGAAACAGGCCTCACACAATGTCACATCATATAAATACACTTAGTAACTCCTTTGATTTCATCTCCATTTCATGCATTGTCGCCCACTACAAGTCATTATACTTTACAAATCACGCAGAAAAACGCATCGTATTCAACCACGGAACATATTGTTTCTTTAGATTCCAATGAAAGTTTCTCCTTCATTTATTCATAATTTATTCAGCAACAACGGTTTGTATGGTTGTCCATTATGCACAAAGTGTCTATAAAATACTTTCATTTCTATTTTAAAGTACTCCGCTTTTATTTTCGTTCGTCGTTCTTATATAAGCTTTAATATTTATACTTTTTTCCATTAATATGCATATGGTTGAAATATAGATGTGGTGGGGATGTACTTTGCACTTATGCCAACGTGTATATTCAAATTTAGCTCGTGCGGATGTCCACATACCACACATATGACTACTTTGCGTACGGAGCGTTATTGCTTTATTATGTGTTCGCTAAAAGTGTAAGCTTTAAGTTAGTAGCACTGCTTTCAACGTCTGCATGCGTGAATCTTCGTACATATTTGTCCGTTTCTGAGCTTCGAAAATTCATGACTGTTCTAGGTGTATAACACCTGTCAGCAAACTATTTGCAATAGTTCTTCTGTATATTACTATGCGTAGAAATGTATATAAATATTTACCAACTTTTTGCTACATAAGAATAATCTACTTGCTCTCTTTGCTGCCTTACCATCAATAAAGTTATTAGAGATCTCTTCTTTCAATCTCGCTTTTTATCTCACATCGTGTGCTATTTTACCTGCACACAACACACTTCTCTCAATTCCACATCTTATCATCCTTTCCTCAACTCTACACACTCAAGCAAGTACAATACCAAGATTATTATTTCTTGTCATTCTCCACAAGTTCCACGTTCTAAAGGACTATTCTCGAAGTAAGACATTTCTTTCATTCGTTGGAAACGCTTCTCCCAACGGCACATAGGCTTATGAAAACTTGCACGTTGCAAACAAATAAAATATTTACGGAAAAAGACTACCATTAATCATCCAGCATTATTATTTTCTTTCTTCCACTATTCACAAATGAACGCCAAAAGAATCTCTCACATGCATACACACATATATGAATGTCATTGTGTGTTCGTGTGCGTGCGTGTCTATGTGTGTGTAAGTGTGTGCAGGTATATATATATATATATATATATATATAGAGAGAGAGAGAGAGAGAGAGAGAGAGAGTAATGTATGTATGTATATATGCCTAATTGATGCAGGTATGACCGTGGTAAGAAGCTTGCTTCCCAATCACATGGCTTCGGGTTCACTCCGACTGCATGGCATCTTGGGCGAATGTCTTCCACCATGGACTCCGGCCGACCAAAGCCTTGTGAGTGGATTTGATAGACGGAAACTGTGTGTGTTTTCGTTTGAACCCATATCGTTGCTTAACAACTGATGTTGGTATAAATTTGCGGTTCGTTAAATGTGACCGATAGAAGTAAAAGGCGAGTAAAAGGCGGTGCTCCAGAATGACCGCAGTCGTATATATATATATATATATGTTAAATATATATTTTTTTACCCAAAAATTTGGTAAAAAAATGTAGTATCTGTTAACAATCTTAGCAAAAAACTAACAGTTGAGTTTTCGAATATATATCAACTTTAAATAGAGCTCTATTTAAAGTTGATATATATATATATAT
>NC_068993.1:15345887-15350155 GCF_001194135.2 Octopus bimaculoides
TATATATATATATATATATATATATGTATATATCCATTAGTATGTGAAAAAAAATTAGGTAATCACTCTGACTTGAATGGTTTTGATCAGAAGTCTGTTCAATCAGAAATGATCCAAGACTAACGACTAAGAACAACTACGCTACAATGGTCTCTCCACACCTTAACTTTCTTATACATTATGCTCTCTCCCATTTACTGCTAATTGATACTCTTTGTTTGTCGTTCGGTGGAACAACCATTCCTAAATTATATATTATATATCATGCAAGTCTAGGATCGGTGTGCACAATTCTGTTTCTAAATATTGGAGTTCAGCATTTGAAATTAAGCATTCATCCTACTAATTATATTTTTCATTCATACCCACCTTTTGTCGAAATGGAACAAAGAGGGAAGCGGCTCACCTTTCCCCGGTTATTGTATATATTGACAATGCGTAATATTATACCTGTACAATATTAAGTAGAAATTAAAGCGTTGAGCTGGCAGAAACGCTAGCATTTCGGGCAAAATGCTTAGCGCTATTTCCTCTGCCTTTACGTTCTGAGTTCAAATTCCGCCGAGGTCGAATTTGCCTTTCATCGTTTCGGGATCGATTAATTAAGTACCAGTTGCATCCTGGGGACGATTTAATCGACTGGCCCCATCCCCCAAAACTTCAGACCTTGTGCCTAGAGTAGAAAAAGAATATTGAATAGAACGGTCAATACTATATTGACCGTTTATTGTAAATTTTGATTAATACAACACAAATTATGATTATATACATGTGGCAATAATCTAAATTGGTTTGTGTCAACACTACCGCCACACGAGAAGTGTTTTTAATAAATTATAGAGTATTAGTTTGATTTAGAAATAACTATTACTATAAGACAGTATAGCAATATGACAAAAATGAAGATATGCTATGGCTAAAGTGCGAATAACTTTTGACTCCCACTCATATATATATATATATATATATATATATATGCACATGAGGTGGTGCTCAGACATTTGCTGGCTTTGGGTAAACAATCAGTTAATTTTGATTTTATTCAACATAATCTCTTCTCAGATTCACACGCTTATTATTGCAGCAGACCTACAGTTTTTCTGAGCCCTGTAAAAGAACTCTTGATGTCGGGCTTCCAGCCATACTTTTCGCGTTACCATTACAACCAGGAACTTTTCAGTCTCCCTCGTTTATACATGCATATACAGATTATCACCTCTCTCTCTCTCTCACTCTCTCTCTCTCTCTCTCTCTCTCTCTCATCTTGTTAATATCTTTTGAACGTCGTTTCATTAACAGATGATTTAACAGCTTCAGTATATAAAGTTAAATTCAGAACAAGCCGTTAAATTTGTTGAATCATTAAATCTTTGTACAAAACGAATAATTAACAATTATTATTATTAAGAAATCGGCTTTATATGAAGAAGTTTCATTCTATTTTCTGTCTCATGTATGCATTTGTTTAAAAAAAAAAAAAAGAAACGGCAGAAGATTTTTTTAATGAGTGTTCACTCTCATCTAAATAATACTAGCGCTGTGGATTAGAACAAACGCCTGATCCACGGAACAATGCGTTCCGTTATTTATTCCGACTCCTTACTATTTCATTCAAATTATATTGACGTCATCTCTACCATTCATTCGCCCAGGA
Source organism: Octopus bimaculoides (assembly GCF_001194135.2). Taxonomy (NCBI): domain Eukaryota; kingdom Metazoa; phylum Mollusca; class Cephalopoda; order Octopoda; family Octopodidae; genus Octopus; species Octopus bimaculoides. The sequence continues at coordinate 15,347,542 of NC_068993.1, forward strand.
TCGATGAAATGATGTGCCAGTCTAGTTGGCACTCCGTCGGTTATGACGACGAGGGTTCCAGTTGATCCGATCAACGGAACAACCTGATCGTGAAAATAACGTGCAAGTGACTGAGCAATCCATAGACACGTGTATCCTTAACGTAGTTCTCGGAGAGATTCAGTGACAGAGTGTGACAAGGCAGGCCCTTTGAAATACAGGTACAACAGAAACAGGAAGAAAGAGCGAGAGAAAGTTGTGGTGAAAGAGTACAGCAGGGTTCGCCACCGTCCCCTGCCGGAGCTTCGAGGAACTTTAGACGTTTTCGATCAATAAACTCTCACAACGCCCAGTCTGAGAATCGAAACCACGATCCTAAGACCACGAGACCGTTGCCCTAACCACTGGGACATTGCGCCTCCACGCCAGTCTAGTATTTGCTCCATTTAGTCGTCTAACTCACACCTCCAAGTTGCAGATATTTTGTTTGTTATAGAAATGATTATTTAAGGTAATTCGCTGATATTTAAGGCGCAAAAAATTTAAATATCGTGGAAACAGTCAACACACTTGTAAAGATACGTTTATAATAAATTGTTGTACTTATGGTAAAATTACATACATCATAACAAAAATTTATATAGTAAAGACTTGTATTGAAATTTATAAATAAGGAGGCCAAAAGCCTGCTCTCTGTTTAAAAATCGACATTGAAAACAGACTAGCAATTCTTTCATTATGAATAACTTACGTTACTCTCAAGGACCACAGTAGAGTTATGAATAGCTTAACTACAAGACCCATGCATAAAAACATCTTTGATAAAATCAACAAGAGGATCCTGAAAAGCTCAGATTCTTTTCGTGGGTGGCAACTTTTTGACAGTTGGCTCAGCTGTATCAATTATAAGCAATTATTAAGAATTAGTTCTAACTCGTGAAACCCAAATATTAGAGCTTCTCATTTCTTCTGCACTAGGGTATATCAATGCACATGAATGCGTGTATGCATACGTGTGTATGGGTGTAACAATGCTGTTACGAATGTTTCTGAACCGGTATTATGGTAAATATTCCGTCACCGATGAATTTTTCGGATTACAGATTCTGAATACGAGCATGACTACTTTCTGCATTTGTTATGTATGCATATATATATATATATATATATATATATATGTATGCACATGTATGTATGTAGGTATGTATGTAATGCATACATGCATATACATGCACTCGCAAGGTTTGGTCAGCCTGGGGTAGTAATAGACATTTGCCAGTCCAAGATGCCTCGCAGTGGAACAGGAGTCGATGCTAGCTTGTTACTACGCAACCACACAGTTGACTATTGATACATGTATGTAAATGTGTATATATATATATGTATGTATATATATTGTCAACGTATTCTTTCTGTTGAAGAGCGTAACTCGAAACGTCAAAGACTTTCCGTATTCCCGAGCGTCATACTAATACATCCTTTTGTTATTTACACCACCTGTCCTCGTCTGTTGTTGTTTTTTCGTATATTCTCCCATATATATATATATATATATATATATATGTATATATGTGTGTGTGTGTGTGTGTGTGTGTGTGTGTGTGTGTGTGTGTGTGTGTGTGTGTGTGTGTGTGTGTGTGTGTGTGTGTGCGTGCGTAAATATGCTCTCTTTTAATGGTTTCAGTCGCCGGCCATGCTGGAGTACTACCTTCAGTTTTTAATGTTTTTTTTGTTTGTTTTGTTGTTGCTTTATGATCGAAAGTTGGTCCATATGGTCGAGCTTGTAGTTCCGGATCTCCCCTGAGTGTACCCTTAAATGGTTGGTTGTTCCAGTATCGTCGTTAGGTGTTAGACATACACATACATATATGCATACCAATGGGCATACATACACACATACATACATATATATATATACACACACTCACATTCATACATACATACATGAACACATACATACATGCATACATATAATAATATTTACTACGTTGAATTAATTATCCGAACATCATTATTTCTGTATAAAATATTCAAATACAATTGTAGATATTTATATTCTACACACATGTGTGTGTATCATTGAGCATGCGTGTAGGATTATTTCTTTTTTGTTTTTTTTTGTTTTTTGTCTCTATTTTTGCGTATGGATACATTTCACTCATGTGTACTATGGTTCCGTATTGCACATTGAGTTTGTCAAACGCTGCTATCGTGCTACATAATAGTCCATATCATCTGCTATATTTTAGAAATTTGCGCACACTAATACAAGACGAGCACCATTCAAATTCTTTGATGGTAACATGAAAAAGAAGACGCACAAAAGCTAATAGGGTACATATTTTCTTGACAGAGATGCGGCGAAATATACCGCGGCTGGTGAGGGCTACAGATGTTTTGATGTATATGTTAATGTTTGTATGTGTATATATATAAAGATAGAGTGGCGAGAGAATGTGTGAAAAATTCAAATAGATAGGTGCAGAGATAAGTAGGCATATATACATATGCATACATCAAGAATGCATATACAGAAATATACACGTTTTCATCTAATATATGTATATAGATATATGCGTGTCTGTGTGAGTGTATGTATACACATATATATGTATGTATATATATATATATATAT
>NC_068993.1:15350466-15353888 GCF_001194135.2 Octopus bimaculoides
ATATATATATAAATAAATAAATATATATATATATATATACATACATTCCTACATACAAAGATGCGTACAGACATACCTGCATACATAAGTACGTACACATATTCATTACGAACATAATGAATGTATATATACATACAAAATTATGTGTATAGGTATTTATATGTGATTGTATGTGATGTTTACGTATGTGCATAAATGAAAATGCATAACCCTCTCTCTCTCTCTCTCTCTCATTTTCCTCTTCTTTTTCTCCTCCTCTTTTCTCTTCAGTCATGCTGCATGTAGCTACGTCTGTCTTTATATGTATGTACGTGTGCATAGCTGTGTGCATGTGTGCGCTTATATATAAGTGCGTGCATTTGTGTGTATGTGTATATGTATGCGACAATATTTGCGCATTTATGTGCGCACGCTTCTGCATGCGTGTGCGTGCATGCGTGAGTATGTGTGTGTATGCATGTGTGTATGTGTGTATGTGTGTGTGTGTGTGTGTGTATGTGTGTGTGCGCGTGTGTGCGTGTGTGTAAGCGTGTTCTTTTGAAAGGAAACCACTGCACGCAAGATAAACAAACAAACAAATAATGTAAACAACATAATAAATATATAAATGAAAAAATAAAGAGTAATAAAGAAAGAGAGAAAGAAAGAAAGAAGGAAGGAAAGGAAGGAAAAACAATAAACAAGATGAGTGTGTTGTGGTCGGTGATGGTGGGGGTGGGAAATAACTTAAAAGCGCGCTTGACATAGTAAACACAAACTAAGTTAATAAGATCAAATACACATCTTTAAAGGATTTTTGGGGTTCGAAATTAAGTATTAGAGGTTTCATGATTCTTAATGGAACGTTTATGAGAGAATGGGCGAGCGGGTGTGATGGAGCCGAGGGAGAGAGAGCGAGAGAGAAAGAGAGGGGAGAGAGAGAGAGAGAGATAGAGAGAGAGAGACGGGAAATGGCAAGGCTGTATATAATGAAAATTTATTTCCGAATGTTGACTATAAACTTGGAGAGTGGATGCTATGAGGAAGGGAAAATACAGAAACGGAAGATCGAGTGAAAGAGTAAGAGACAAGAAAGTGACCGACAGAGACAGACACACAGACAGGCAGATAGACAGAAAGAGAGAGAGGAGGAAGTATTGAAGGTGGAAAGGTTTTAGAAGTCACTACGGGTTATGATTGGTCAGAGTGTGTGATTATGAGCAAACGTGTAGCATCAATGACCGGTTGAATTTACATGAAGCTTATCAGGTTTCTACATCTACTAATGCCCTCCGCGGCTTCGGCTTTGGAGTAAAATTAGAAATCCGTTAGTTTTTTTACTTCGTCCATTCGTTGCTGCTTCCATTTTGCTTTTTTTTTTCCCCACTTTTCATAGTTTTGTTTCCTTTTTTATTTCCTATTTTGTATGATATTCATTTTTTTAATATTTTTATTTACTTTTTAAGCATTACATTATACTGTTTGTTATAAAAGTTATATTTCCCTTTTTTTTTTCTTCTTCTTCGTAAATTGCCTGTACATCATCGCTTCATTTTAGCATTATTACTATATTTTTGATTTCGCTTCTGTTTCAAATTTTCTTTGATTTTCCCCCAACTCCGATTTCTCATTGCATTCCATTTCATATTTTACTTCTGCTATCACTGGTTGTTTTAGTATTAATTCCTCATCCCATAAAATCATACTAACAACTTAAACCTCTACTTAATTCTCTTCCTCTACCATTCTCTTTCACAGAAATGTCAACATTAACTTCTGTAAACGTAAACAAAAAATTACTACTAACCAATCTCTGCCTCACTAAATAATCAATTACCAACAAGTATTTACCTAACAACTCTGCTACTCGTTTCTTTCTCCCTAAAACTATAGTATTAAATTCTAACCCTCAGTAATATATTACTAATAAATTTTACATCCCTGGAGTAGTAGCATTAACGTATGTATTCTAAAGGACTTCAAGCTACAATATATAACTTAAAATAAGGCGGCGAGCCGGCAGAAACGTTAGCACGTCAGGTGCAATGCTTAGCGGTATTTCGTCTGTCTTTACGTTCTGAGTTCAAATTCCGCTGAGTTCGGCTTTGCCTTTCATTCTTTCGGGGTCGATAAATTAAGTACTAGTTACGTACTGGGGTCGTTCTAATAGACTGGCCCCCTCTCCTAAAATTTCGGGCCTTGTGCCTAGAATAGAAAAGAAGAAAAAAGTAGCACAGTTGTTCGGAACCTGAACTATCGACTGGAAAACATAAAAACCAAATTCTGCTAAGCATTTCGCCCGCAGCTCGCCACGTTTATGATAATAATAATAACATTGGTTTCAAATTTTGGCACAAGGCCAGCAAGTTCGGGTGAGGAGATAAGTCGATTACAGATACTTATTTTATATACCAAGAAAGGATGAAAAGCAAAGTCGGCCTCGGCGGAATTTGAACCCAACGCAAAGACGGACGGAATGCCGTTAAGCATTATCCCGGTATGCTGGCCATTCCGGCAGCACGCCGCCTTTATGATTAAAATAATGATTGGCAAATATTGAACTATCGGCTCAAAATAACCTTGCGTAAATTTTTCCATCGTTTTACGTTTTGAGTTCTAAATCCACCGAAATAAGATTTACCCTTACACCGATTCCGGTGAATAGAAGCGACCAAAACAATCACTTAAAACTGGCCGTCTTGTGCCTAAGACACAAAACTTTATCAAGTTGTTTACGCTTCGTGTTCAAATCCTGCCAAGGTCAACTTTTTACAACTTCCCATCTCGCCAGTGTCGACAAACTAAAGTACCAGAAAGAACTAGAAGCGACGGAATCGGGTAACACCTTTTTCCCTTGTTGAACTCGTGCTTAATTAGAAGCTACCAACGCCACTACCACCATTATTACCATCATCCCCAACAGCATCATCATCATCAACATCAACATTACAATCATCACCATCATCATCATCATCATCCTCGTCACCATCATCGTCATCATCATCATCATCATCATCATCACCATCATCATCATCATGGTCATCGTCATCGTCATCGTCACCATCAACATCATCATCATCACCATCATTATTACTATTCTGAAACAGTTGATTTTGGTGATGATGGGTTTAATTGTTATTATTGTCAATTGAGGTAAACGAATAAGTCGTCATTGATGAGTTTTCATTCAAACGCAACTGATACTTGAAAGCCACTGAATGAGAGACAATGGAAGGCAGAGATTGCCTGGGTTTGAGAGAGGACTGCGTTGCCAGACGTTGCCATAGTTATCGTACACGCTGTTACCCAATGTCCGAAAATCGATTTAATTATCTTTAGAATTTTTTTATTTCTTCATTTTCTGTGGTCGCAAATGCTGATTGTGGTCAATCGACGAGAAAAGTCTATATACATATATATATGTACATATATATATATATATA
>NC_068993.1:15354883-15356321 GCF_001194135.2 Octopus bimaculoides
TGTGTGTGTGTGTGTGTGTGTGTGTGTGTGTGTGTGTGTGTGTGTGTGTGTGTGTATTTATACTTGTACATATATATGTGCGTATGTATGTATATATGAAGAGATTTCGTGAGTATAATTAGACGTTAATGCTTAGAATGAGGTTTTAGTGACCTGATGAGTTAGCTTTCCTCATTTGCATCGACTTATAAATATACAAACGCATCATGCATATCATGCATATTTATGCAAAGTGGCTCAGGAGTGGCTGTGTGCTAAGAAGCTGGATTCCCAACCATATGGTTGCATGCTCAGTCCCACTAAATGGCACATTGCGCAGTTGTCTTCTATGATATTATAGCCTCGGGCTATAGTACCATGTGATGGGAATTTGAAACTAGTATGTCGTATCTATCTATCTATATATCTATCTATCTATCTATCTATCTATCTATTTATCCATCTATCTATCTATCTATCTATCTATCTATCTATCTATCTATCTATTTATCTATCTATCTATGTGTATGTCTTTCAATCTATCTATCTATATGTGTGTCTGTGTGTATGTGTGTGTGTATCTATCTGTGTGTGTGTGTGTGTGTGAGTTTGTGTGCGTGTGTGCGTGTGGATGTCTACGTGTCTGTGTTTTTTCCATCACTGTTTTGAAAACCAGTGTTGGTGTGTTTACGTCCGCGAGACATGGTGAATCAGAAAAGAGAGCGATAGAAAAGTGCCAGGCTTAGAATTTGTTTTTTTTTTAAATCCTGGAATTGATTCATTCGGCTAAAACTCTTACAAACGGTGCTCCATCCTGGCCGGTGCATAATGTCTGAAACAAGTAAAATAGTAGGAGAGAGAAAATGCAAGCTTACATTCGCACACACACAGACACAAACACACACTCACAAACGTACACACATGCACAATCGCACGCACACACACAAACACATGTATGTATATAAATCCGACGGTAGTAACTTTAGAAACCACTCTACTGCTATGGCCGCAGTAGTAGTTGCGGTAATGATGTTGATGATGATGACGACGACGACGATGATGATGATGAAGTTGATGAAAATGATGATAATGATGAAAAAAACTGCGATGCCAACGACGACGATGATAATCGTAGCAATGGTTGCTAGCATGGTTTAAAATTGATGCTGTATAAAACAAAGCTAAATCCACACTAATGGTAGCATTTACAATACAGCAAAAACTGCAGCATTTCAGGTTTTGGGTTTCTACATGCTTTTCTCATTCCTCCTTCGCATTCGATCTGCTTATTCCCACCTCTCTCTTACTCATTCGCTCTGACCCTCATTCATTTCCCAACATCACTATATATATCTTCCAATCTGTTTATCTCCTTCTTTATTTACATGCCTATCTCTCCCTCGTTTCTCGACGTGCTTTCCCTACAGAATACACTATATATATATATATATATATATAT
>NC_068993.1:15357116-15358764 GCF_001194135.2 Octopus bimaculoides
TATATATATATATATATATAATATATATATATATATATATAATATATATACATACACACATATGTATGTATATATGTATATATGTATGTACTGATACACACATATACTGGCGTCTGTTTTCATTTGATTTCATGTGTTAGTGTTCTTGTCGGCCTTTCTTTTGTTTTGTTCTTATAACTTTTTGCCATTTTTCTTTTTTCTTGTAGGACCTCATTTAATGTTGGTATTATTGGTGGCAATATGGTAATGGAAGCAAAGGACATATTTGGTCTGGCGGTATTTAATGTACTAAGGGTTGGTGATCGTGGGGTGGTTGGGGGGGAGGCATATTGATTTGATTATATCATTAGATGAACGTATCGATTTAGTTAAACATGAATATCATAAAACACACATACGTACACAGAAACCCACGTAGAAACTCGTACGTACATATACACTTACACACAAATGATAATATATGAATCTCTATATGTAAATATGTTTCAGTATTCGTGGAAATATATACGTAGCTCATATATTCTTGTTTGTATGTGAATATCTGATATCGTGTGTATCTGTTAGTATGTGCCTTGCAATGTGTGCAGTTGATAGTGTGTGTATGCCTTTGTGGAGGAAACTTTTTAGTAGAAGTTTTATTGGATTTTGTGATTATATGTAATTGAAAGTATAACTTTCCTGATAACATATATTGGGTTGGTCTAAAGAGTTTGTTACAATCTGAAGCCTTGCTATCTATCGTTTCCATCAGGACATTTAAATAACGTTGTAAATTTATCTCAGTTTATCTCATTAAGCTTGCCTTGTGGGTTTGAATACTAAAAAACACCGCTTTTTTTTTTCTCTGATAAATCAAACGAATTTCAGTTTCAAGTGATTGGTAAGAGCTAAAAGCATATTTTCGCTTTCGTCAAGTTTACCATTCGCTACATGTGCTCCCATAAAGCTATATGCGAACACATATATGTTATCGAAATTACACACACACACACACACACACACACACACACACACGCACAAACACTCATGGATATACACACATATACATATATATGTGTGTATCTGTAGCCGGGTGTGGTTCATAGTCAAAATACAAAAAGCACTCACTGAGGAAAACAGTGTGGGTGTATAAAATAGTTAGGTGATGATCGTATTAGTCATGGCTAACGGTTGTTATCATATGCGTAATTATACTATATATATATATATATATATATATATATACTCTTTACTCTCTTTTACTTGTTTCAGTCATTTGACTGCGGCCATGCTGGAGCACCACCTATAGTCGAGCAAATCGACCCCGGGAGTTATTCTTTGTAAGCCTAGTACTTATTCTATCGGTCACTTTTGCCGAACCGCTATGTGACGGGGACATAAACACACCACCATCGGTTGTCAAGCAATGCTAGGGGGACTAACACGGACACTCAAACACACACACACACACACACACACACACACATATATATATACACATATATACGACGGGCTTCTTTCAGTTTCCATCTACCAAATACACTCACAAGGCTTTGGTCGGCCCGAGGCTATAGTAGAAGACACTCGCCCAAGATGCCGCGCAGTGGGACTGAACCCGGAACCATGTGGTTGGTAAGCAAGCTACTTACCACACAGACACTCCTGCGCC
>NC_068993.1:15359187-15359951 GCF_001194135.2 Octopus bimaculoides
TATATATTCATATAGATTTCTGTGTGTGCACATACATATACATGCCTATTCATATAGGTGCTGCTGGTATGCTTATGTGGTAAAAAGCTAGCTTCTCGACTGCGTGTTTCCGAGTTCAGTCTCACCGCGCAGGACTTTGACCTAGTATTTCTCACCGTAGCCTAAGCCTTGATCAAAGCGTTGGGACACGGTTTCTTAGATGAACACTAAAAAAAAAGTTTGTCGGACGCATACACACATACACACAGACACACACACGCGTGCACACACACCCATACACGCATGCATATATATATATATGGAGGGGTTTTACTTTTGTACGTCCACACTACCACTTTGCAACGGGTACTGGTTTCTTTTCATCCCCGTAAATTAGCGGTTCACCAAAGTAAATAATAAAGTGAATACTAGTCTTCTAGAAATATGTACTGGAGTCAATTCCGTTGATTATATCTTCCGAGGTGGTGCTCAAGCATGGCCGCAATGCAATGACTGAAACAAGTAAACGACAAAAAGTATGTGTGTATGTGTGATTACGTGTGTGTGTATGTGTGCGTGTGTATGGACAAATATGCATACGCTCACATATATTTATACAGAATTATATAATTGCTAGAAGTCGAAATATCTAATTCATCCGCAAATATTTCCTTGTAAAAATAAATTAGACACTTTTCTAAAATTGATCTTCAGAATAGTGTTAAATTGTTTCCATATAACTTCATACAATAGCAAACATTCATATATATATATATATATATATA
>NC_068993.1:15360175-15365389 GCF_001194135.2 Octopus bimaculoides
ATATATATATGGACAACAAAAGAGGTGGGTACATTTCTACACAGGAAGAAAAAAATAGGCATATTTGTTGTTGAATATGGACCAAAATTTGAAAAACTTGTAATTGTCTAAAATAAATTTATTTACGTATATACCAAACTAGTTTCAACAATATTTTGTGTTTATCAATCGTAAATTTTTAAAATTATGAATTAGAAAAACATCTTTAAATGTTTCAATGTTGACAAATTAAAATGTTCATAACAGACAAATTTAGAATTATAAATTCTAAATACATGTTCAGAAATATCAATGTTCACAAGTTTAAATGTTCATAACCGTCAATAATATTAAAACTGTGCATTAATTTGTTTGAATGTACAAAGCTCATTAGTGTTAGTAGTGATCGACAAGAAACTAATATCCTCAAAGTTACAGTCATACTGAGTTAAGAAGGGAAAAGAAACAAACGAGAAAGAAGATCATGGTGTCCTGTCATATATGATTACTAAAAGCAAATCTCTGGTTATCAACATACATGTATAACTGAAGGAACAGAATCACTTTTATAACAGAATCACTTTTATACATAAACATGTATATACATACACATACATACCATCATACATATGTATATATATACACACACACACAACATTTACATGTAAATACACATATACACATTACAGGTATAGATATGCATGTATATAACGATGTATATATATATACATGTATATCTATCTACCTCCATATACATGCATATATACATACGTACACATGTATATATATATATATATATATATATATATATATATATATATCCAAACTTGCATGCATATAATTGCATATCAATTTATTATGTTTATTCCTGGCTGCCTTGGGACAGATATAGTGAATGCTTCTTTTGTTGTTAAATATTTTATATATCAACAGAGGGATGATTAGTAGAACATCCCCATTAAACATGAGCCAAGGGCAAACATAGCACATCTGATATAGTCGTTTGGCACAGAATAGCAAAAACATAATAATGCACTGCCATAGAGGTCAGCTGCCCCGCAAACATTTCTTGTATATTCTTTGAGAAGGATACTGTTTACAGACAACTGCCTCTCTACGCGGTTTATGAATTCGTGTTTATACCAATAATTATTATGCACTTATTTATGTTAATAAATGTTTAAGTGTGAAGGCGCGTGGCGTAATGGTTACGGCATTCCGAGAGCGATCGTAAGGTCATGAGTTCATTTTCTGACGGTGCTTTGTGTCTTTGAGCAAGACACTTTATTTCACGTTGCCTCAGCCAGTTCATATAGCTGGCAAAACTGAGTTGTACCTGTTCTTCAAAAGACCAGCCTTGTCACATTTTTTGTCATGTTGAATCTCTGTGAGAATCACGTTAAGTGTGCGTGTGTCTGTTGAATACTCAGCCACTTCGTTAATTTTACGAGCAGGTTGTTTCGTTGATTGGATCGACTAGAACCATGAGTACAAAAATGAATGTTCAAGTGGCAATCTGAAAATTTGGGGTTTTTAGGCAAATAATGTGACCAGATATATCTGTAATTTGTACATGGAAGCAAAGAAATTATTCAGACAACAGACTTCGTACACACTTTGTGTCATTGTATTATTCTGTAAACAGAAGAGTATAACGGTACAAGACTTTACATAAGTTACGCATACATCATACATCATTAGTGTTATTATCGAAAGTCCGCGGATGGAGATCAGCTTCTTTGTTAGAAGCTAACTCATTTCTTGTGCGAAGTAATCAAATAACAAGTTGACTAGTCATACTCAAAAATATCTCACTAACCTTTGAAAGAACACGGCCAACAGTCAAATATAGTAATTTGGTGTTGTTAGTCATCATAATCAACAATACCGTTGCTTCTGTTTGCTGTAAAATACCAGACATAGTTCAACAACCACCAACTCCATCCCATCCATTGTATGAGACTTCGAGTCATTGATAGACTGATGGAAAGACGTAGAAGGGTGGAAAGCCTCGAGTGCTATCCTTCCTGATGGTTATTCCATATATAATTGACTAACAAAGTTCAAACACTTGATTGTTTAAACGACTGAACATTTTTCACCACATAAATGTGTACCATTCTGGTTGTATAAAAAGAAGTCCTTATCTATTTCGTTCAAATCCTCTTGGTGTTTAGTTTCTATCATTACAAGGTAAAATACGTAGCAATCACGAACAGGTAAGTGGAAAATATGCGACTATGTGAGAAATCGACGCCATTATTAATGGGAAAGAAGAGGCGGTGAGCTGGCAGAATCGTTAGCACGCTGGGCGAAATGCTTAGCAGTATTTCGTATGCCGCTACGTTTTGAGTTCAAATTCCGGCGATGTCGACTTTGCGTTTCATCATTTGCGCGACGGAAAATTACCATGCGTCATCTGTTGCGTTCAAACACCGCAGAGGTAAACTTTGTCATCCATCCTTGCGAATTCGATGAAGTAAAATACCAGTCAAATACCCCTTTAACACCTTACCATAAATTTTAGGCCTTACCATAATAATCTATAATCGAAACAAATATTAAAGGGAGCGATGGGGGCAGTGGATTTCTACTATAGGTACAAGGCATGAACATTTTGCGGGCAGAAGCTAGATGATTTCATTGACCACAGTGAAGAACTGTTACTTATTTCAGCGACCTTGAAAGGATAAAAGGCAAAGTCGACCTCAGAAGAATTTGAAATCAGACCGTAGAGACGGGTGAAGTACAGCTAAGCGGTTTGTCTAATGATACTGCCTGCCTTGTTCAACAAATGCCTTGTGGTATTTCTGGCTTTTCACAGTCTCGGTTCAAATCCCACCGGAGTTGACTTTCCCTTTCATGTCAACGAGGTCGGTTATATAAAATGCCGTTCAACTACTAGGATGGATTTAATCATTAAAAAAAAAAGCCTCTTATAAATTCTTGGACTTTTGCCAATTTTAGAAATAGCTATTCTTGGAAATGATGGTTTGCGGAATCTGTTTAATGTCGGAAATTACACTTAAGATTTGAGTTCAAACTTTGCAGATTGAACTTGCATTTTTAGGGTTCAATAAGAGAAATACCCATAAAGACCGGCAAATTATATAATGGTTTTTACTCTCGACTTCGAAGTGGATGACCTGGTGACTCTATAGAAGGTCATAGTAATGTGAAGGAATTGTTTTGGCAGAATCAATAGTGCGTAATACTTAAGGCATTTTCGTATTTGTATCCGAACCTTAAGTTCTGATTTCAAAACACGCTGAGGACAAATTCTTCTTTCATGTTTCGGGTTCGAATATAAAAGTGCAAGTTAAGTACAGAGGTCAGAGGTAACGGCTAACGGCATCCCTCAAATTTCAAGCCTTGCTCTTATGCTAGAATCAATTATCATCATCGTCTATAACTGAACATTTGGTCTTTGGAAATATATTTCTATCATAGTTTTGTTCTATTATTGAATTCTTACTTAGACCTTCGTTTAACAGCAGTCAGGCCACATTGAGATAAAAACATATCTTTTTTGTTTCTCATTTTTTATCTGTCAAAATATGAAGAAGACATTAACAAGGAAGCGATGTCAGCTGTCAAAACCTGATATTTTCCATGTACAATAAAGCTCTTAATGTACATATACATTAACAGCTTTTCACTTCGCTTATATAACATGCACCCTTTTTTTTTTCCTACGCGTTGCAAAATACTTTTGTATCAGAAAAATTTACACTAACATGAAATAATCATTGACAGCCGAAAAAATATATTTTATGATTGATAAAATAAAAGGAGATATCTAATTACAATAAAATCGTATACATATGTAGGTTTGCATTGAAATAGAACTAAATGGGAGAGTGTTGGAATAATTTTATTATGATTTAGTGAAGAAGAAATAGCAGTACTCAGAAATTTTGGAATCTTCCGGGAACGGTGAGAAAGACACGGCTGAGGTAAATTTTCAGTATCGGAAAGGTAAATTTTCAGTATCGGAAAGGCAAATTTTGCAGAACTTATAATACGTAAACATGGAAGGTTTTCAAGAGCTTCAGTATTCTAAATAAGAAGGATTGAGTTGTAGGTATCCGTGAAGTTGAATATTGTATGAGTTATAATTACATAAAAAAATACGTTTGTATTGGTGGCTTCTAAGGAGAGAATAAGCAAATAGCAAATTCGAAGGATATGATGCGTTTGTAGTATGACAAAATATGGAGGATGATAAGAGCGAGTGTTTGTGCTATAGAAGTTGTAGCGAGTATGTATGAAATGAAGAAAATATAACGGTAGCTTGCGAACTTCAACCTGGAACTCGTTCTTGAATGCCGCTTCACCAGTATACTACTATACTTTTATAATTCTTTGTTATTTTGGCACAAGGCCAGAAATTTTGATGTTAGGGGTTAGTGGTGACATATATATCGACCGCGAAAGTATGAAAGGCAAAGTCATCCACGACAAAATATGATATTAGAACTTAAAGACTGACAAAATACCGTTCAGTATTTTCTCCGGTGTGCTAATGATTTTACCAGCTCGACGCCTCACTGCCACTTTTATGATAATTGAACAAAGACAGCAGACACTCTTAAAAAGGAAAATAGCAGTAATTGCCTGGCAGCATTGGCATGTGGGAAGGATTCGTGTTGCATTCGCTGTTCACATGTATGTTTCTCCGATTCTCTAATTATATCTGCAGACATTTCGTTTACATAAACGTAAATACGTGCGTCTTTTTGCATGTGAGTGTCTGTACGTAGGTAATTGCTTGTGTATATATGCTTAAGATTTTATATATGTGTGAGTGTAGTTAATCCTAAAAAGAAACCGAAGAAAAAACACAGGAAAAAAACAGCAAAGCGAGTAAGTGCTTCTAGCAAAGTATTAAGAGACGCCCAAGGAAGGAAAGAAAGATCGTTTTACGTTTCGAGCAAAGCTCTTCATCAGAAACAGGAGAGAGAGTAAAATCCAAGAGAAAAAGAAGACGGATGAAAAAAAAATCAACGATCCACATGTAGTTACATTTTCTTCGTCCATATATGTATAAATGTAATTAAATTAGACAAAGTAAAAGAACCACGTGGTTAGGCAGCAAGCTTCTTCCAAAACAGCCACGTCTAAATATATGTATATATATATATATATATATATATATACATATATATATATGAGAGAAAGTTTGAAAATGCAATTTTAAATATACATACATACATACATACATATATATATATA
>NC_068993.1:15365433-15368561 GCF_001194135.2 Octopus bimaculoides
TATATATACTTTTTACTCTTTTATTTGTTTCAGTCATTTGATTGTGGCCATGCTGGAGCACTGCTTTTAGTTGAGTAAATCGACTCCAGGACTTATTCTTTGTAAGCCTAGTACTGATTCTCTCGGTTTCTTTTGCCGAACAGCTATGTTACAGGGACGTAAACAAACCAGCATCGGTTGTCAAGCGATGTTGGGGGGACAAACACAGACACACACACACACATATATGCACATATATACGACGGGCTTCTTTCAGTTTCCGTCTACCAAATCCACTCACAAGGCTTTGGTTGACCCGTGGCTATAGTTGAAGACACTTGTGCAAGGTGCCACGCAGTGGGACTGAACCCGGAACCATGTGGTTCGGAAGCAAGCTACTTACCACACAGCCACTCCTACGCCATATAGCTAGCTAGATAGATAGATAGATAGATAGATAGATAGATAGATGTAGAAAGGCATATCTGAATATACATGTGTGTATATGTGCGTGAGTGTGTGAGTGTGTGGGAGTGTTTGTGGGTGTGTGTTTGTGTGCATGTATGGATATATGAACACATTGAACATAAGTAATTATGGGAATATTTATTTATATGTATACTCTGTTTATGGCGGTGTATGTAAAAATTAAACAAGTTCATAAATATATTTATGAAGCATTTTAAGAAACACTTTCATACACGCAACATAACATACACACCGCCTACAAACAGCGAGGAAGGAGTGAGGGATAGAGAGAGACGGGAAGGACAGAGTGAGAGTGTTGGGGAGAGGGAAATTTGTTTGATTTTAACGTTTACTCCTACTCCTTGTAAAATATATTTCGTTTTACATAATACAAACTGTTTGATCGTTTGATGTTTGCTAAGCCAATACATTTTATTATAGAAATTCTAGAATATATGTCTATATTTTATTAATGCTAAAATTTCAAAAAGTAGAAAAATGAAGAAAAATTAGAAACAAATGAGGGGAAAAGTATTTCGTTTCATAACTTAATGCTATATATGAAAAGGAACGTAAATATAAGCAGTTAAAATATTTCACTTACTCAATCTAGCGCTATATGGCAGCATGATGAAATAGTTAGAGAATTTGATAGACAGCCATGTTTTTTTGTTTGTAATCACGTGTTTTAGTTGCTTCTGTCATCACCATTAATAATTCCCCTTATTTAAATTTAATTTAAGGTTAGCTGTTCTGTTTTATATTTATATATTGTTTTCTATAGTTTATATTTTTTCGCTCTACGTACCATACCTGAATATAGATACATGTATATGTGTGTATGCGTGTGGGGGAAAGTTTGTGTGTGTGTGTGCTTGTTTGTTTGAGTGTGTGTGTGTGTATGTGTGTGTGTGTGTGTGTGTGTGTGTTTGTGTGTGTCTTTGAACAAAGAAACACCAATACTGTACATGCGTGCATTCACGCATACGTAATCGTGTACGCATTGTACGCATTGTACGCATATGTATATATGTGTGTCTGTGTATTTATGTGAGCTTTTATGAAATAATAATCCCTTCCACTAATGACAGGGGACCTGAAATGCTGAGCTAGTCGATTACATCAACTCCAGTGCTCAGTTGGTACATATTTTCGACCCCGAAGCTTTAGTCCTCAAAATGGACATTACTGGAAGTTGAACCTAGAGTCTTATGCAAGAAGAATCGCCGCTAAGCTTTTTCGCCGACGAGCTACCGATCCTGAATGCTCGGTGCCTTAAATATTTTTGCCTACTATAGGCATTTGAGCGGAAAATTCGGGGTCGATGAGCAAGTTGATTATGTCGACCCCAATGTTCAACTGGTATTTATTTTATCGACGCGGAAATAACGAAAGGCAAAATCGACCTCACAGGATTTGAGACCAGATCGTACGGATGGGAGAAATGCTGCAAAATACCTTGTCCGGTATGCTAACGATTTTGCCTGGTCAGCGCTTTAAATAATGATGATAATAATACTTTCTTTTATAGGTACAAGGCCTGAAACATTGGGGAAGCGGGGTAGTCGATTACATCGACTCTATTACTCGACTGGTACTTATTTTCTCCACGGAATTTGAACTCAGAACATGAGACGGACGAAATTCTATTAAGCATTTCATCCGGCGTGGTAACGGTTCCGCCAGCTTGCCGCCTTCATAGTGTTAATAATAATAATAATAATAATAATAATAATAATAATAATAATAATAATAATAATAATAATAATAATAGTACAGGTTTTCAATTTTCTCACAACCCAATAATTTTATCGAGAAACAGTTAATCGATATTATTGAGGACAGTATTTAACTTGAACTTTATCTATCCTCTAAGGATAAAAATTCAAAGTCGTCCTCGTTAAGATTTAAAACAAGATCTCTGTGTGTCAGGATAAATTCCTGGAAGCATTGACGATTCTTCGGTGAGATATGATAAGATATTTCTTTTACTTATTGCAAGTGTTGTTATTTCTCACCACGATATGTGCGATGGAGTGGTGAAAAGCTATAAACATGTGTATTAACCCCAGCATTTTTTTTTTTTTTTGGTTTTGTCTTTGTTTTTTTGTCGACCGCCAAGTTATTCGCGTGATATTTCTGTGTTAGGCTTTTACCTAGTGACCATTGCCATTTAGAATTAAATATTACTGTAAGCACCATATAATTATTCCACAACCCTTGGTTAATCAGGGGAATCCACTACTTCACTATAATTTTGGAACCGTTGTTGATTACAAAGTGAATCCGCATATCAGATAACATTTCTACAAAATGGCGTTACAGCCACATTTCTGGGCAGAAGACTTTTTATCTTTTTTAAATTCTATAGACAGCAAGTGATTTGAGGAAGAGTCTTAATTTTTTTATGTCAAGCTTCGAAGGAGAGGCTGCTACAATCGGTATTCTGTGAAAGAGTTGAAAAAGGAATACATATAATTTGGTTCCCTTCTTCTTTTGTTTTTATTTTCTGTTTATACATTCTCAACTGATTAAATACATGGACTTTTTTAAAAATTCGGATTATTGTAGAATTATATATATACACACACACACACACACACACACACACACACACACACACACACATATATATATACGTATGTATGGGTGTGTATATATGTATGTATGTTTGTATATAT
>NC_068993.1:15370930-15372452 GCF_001194135.2 Octopus bimaculoides
GTGTGTTTGTAGTGGATGGAGGTGCTAAGGGCGGAGTGGAGGATACTGACCGAAATGTCGAGAAAGGGGACAGAGGTGTCAGAGACAGTACAGGAGAAGTGGAGGGCAGGATGGAAAGACTGAACGAAAGAGAGGAACGAGTCAAGATGTTAGCGGGAGAGTGAGGTGGCACCGATACAGTCGTCGATATACCGACCGTATAGTTCGGGAGTAGGACCAGTGAAACTGGAGAATATTTGGGCCTCAACATAACCAACGAAGAGGTTCGCGTAGTTGGGGCCCATTCTCGTCCCCATGGCCACTCCCGAATAATGCTGGTAGATATCTCCCGCGAACGAGAAGCAGTTGACATGCATGCATACATACATACATACATACATACATACATACATACATACATACATACATACATACATAAGCCCAGAGAAGTCGCACGACACTACCGCAACATATGAAAGGATAAGCCTATATGAGAAGATATTTTAGTAGAAAGCTCCGAGATAATGGTAAGATCGATCAAAGCAGTTTATCAAGAAATAATAGCTGGATTACTACCTCCCACTTTGAAGGATATACGTTTGAAATCCAGGAAAAGGAAATATCAACCAAGTACCTGATGCACAAAATGAATAGAGATGCTGGAAAAGCAGTAAAATGCGACAACTGATGCAGACTTTGTGAAGTTAACACTGAAGATATCACCCACATCATAAGGAGTTGTCCGAAAATGTCATAACGCTATTATCTTCCGGTGAGACATGATGTTGTAGCAAGGACACTCTATAATGAAATCCATCGGAGGGATAAGCCCGAGGACAAAGAAATAAGAACCCACAATATGGTAGAAGCTATAGCCACTCATAATAAAGAGGAGTACTGGTAGAATGCCCCAGTGAAGACCACTACAAAATGTAAGCACAACAGACCTGGTGTAAAGATTTGGAACAGAGAAGATAAACTGCGCAGTTGTGGAAATTAGCTGCCCAGCAGATGTTAACATAAAGCTGAAAATCAGTGTAAAAGGGAACATCTATGCTGAACTATTGAGAAAGCTGCAGTTACTCTATCCAGATTACAAGCTCAGGTTTATAGTTGTAATTATCGGGGCCCTGGAATATGTAACAATCTTGAGAAATTATGCTACTCAAACCCAGAAAGGAGAAAGCTAATTCGAAGACTACATATCCAATCTATCATTGGGACTGTAAAGGTTTATCATTTAAATATATATGAAAGTTTATCATTTAAGTATATATGCAGGTGCATGCATGAGAATACATACATAAAGCAAAACAAACAAATCTTCACATATACATACAAAAATATAAACAAAATTATCCTGTTGTTGATGTTGAAATTCCAATGAAGGAGCCTTGATTCTAGGTTAGAAACCGGCTCTTCCTCTATTGGAAAGAAACCGCGAAATAAAACTGAACAATGATATACATACATATACACACATACATACAAAGATACATACATACATACACACATACATACATACATACATACATACATACAT
>NC_068993.1:15372462-15379674 GCF_001194135.2 Octopus bimaculoides
TTGATTCTAGGTTAGAAACCGGCTCTTCCTCTATTGGAAAGAAACCGCGAAATAAAACTGAACAATGATATACATACATATACACACATACATACAAAGATACATACATACATACACACATACATACATACATACATACATACATACATACATATATGTATACACATGTATACATGCATATTTCCATACAGTGGCAGACTTCCAAAAATTATCGCTCGTAGTTTTGTTAATGATGTCAGTAGTAAGTTTCCTAAAAGTCTTCTCATAACTGCAGTGATATATAAGTGGATTCCAAATAGAGATATATTAAAGGATTTGTTTTTTTAAAAGAAAAACAGGGAAATAAATAAATAAATAAACAGCTATTTATGACATACTTAAAATTTGGAAAATAAATACGTATTTTTATTGCTAAAAATCTCTGGATATATGCCAGTAAGACAAGCCAGTATTGGACGTTTGTGTATAGGGATGTTTCAGGCTTTTGCCTGTACTGCTAGAAATAGCTGCTAATCTCACTCATATCACAAAATGATGTCTTTCAAAGAGGAAAGGTTATATTGTATATTACGATTATAGATATAAGAAGTCTGAAATATAGATAGTAGTCTCTAAGATTGGGTTTGGTCTGATGCTGAGCAAAAACCTCAATTACTCCGTTAATCCAAATATATAATAGATTCAGCAATCCGAAATACAACTATTTCGGGAATGGATAAGTCAATTACATCGACCTCTGTACTCGATTGGTACTTATTTTATCGTCTCCGAAAGAATGTATCGCGAAGTCGGCTCCGGCGGAATTTGAACGCAGAACGTAAAGACTAACGAAATATTGCTAAGCATATTGCTCGGCGTACTAATGATTCTGCCAGCTCGATGGCGTCTCTTGAGGTCTCTGGGTGAGACTTGGATCCAACTTGTACAAATGCAAAGCAAAAGTCAAACATAAAATAATAATAATAATAATAATAATAATAATAATAATAATCATAATAATAATAATAGTAATAATAATTCTTTCTACTGGAAGCACGAGGCCACAAATTTGTGGGAAGGAATTAAGTCAATTAGATCGACCCCAGTGTGTAACTGGTACTTATTTAATCACCCCGAAATGATGAAAGGCAAAGTCGACCTCGGCGGAATTCGAGCTCAGAACGTAATACCGCTAAGCATTTCCTTCAGCGTGCTAACGATTCTGCCGGCTCGCCGCCTCATGCAATTCAAAATACTGGTTTCAAATTTTGACATATGGTCAGCAATTGCGGGGAGGGGTTAAGTTGATTACTTCGACCCCAGTGCGAAACTGGTACTTATATATATATACATATCGACCTCGAAAGGGATGAATGGCTAAGTCGACCCCGGCGGTATTTGAATTCAGAACTTATCGACGGACGAAATATCACTAAGCATTTCACCCGGCGTGCAAGCAATTCTGCTAGCTTGCAGCCTTATGCAATCCAAAATATCAAATGCCACATATTTTTGCTTCGTTTGTTTGCTTGATAGATTTTCATGATTAACGAAAACTGCTCTGCCATTTGCTGAAGCCGAAGCAAAGACTAATAGACGTATAAAAAACAAACATTTGTTTCCGCTAATTCTATAAAAATATGAAAAAGGATAAACTGCGAAAGGAGTTCGTTAGCAGAACTCTCTGTCTCATTCCTTTAATCTCAGTCGGTGAGTTCCGAGTTCAAATCTCACTCTAGTCAGTTTTGCTTTTTATTGTAAGATATGTGAATACATATTATTGTTCAGGTACTGCATGGATTTTTCCTTTTTTTATTTCTTTCTTTCTTCCTTCTTTCCGTCCTACCTTTCTTCCTCCCTCTCTTTCTTTCGTTCTTTATTCATTTATTCTCCTCTTCCTCCTTTTTAGCTCCTCCTCTTTCTCCTTTTTCTTCTTCTTCTCCTTCTTCGGTTTACCTCATCCTCTTTCTTTTTCTTTTTCTTCTTCTTCTTCTTCTTCTTCTTCCTCTTCTTCTTCTTCTTCTTCTTCTTCTTCTTCTTCTTCTTCTTCTTCGTCTTCTCCTTCTTCTTCTTTCTCACCCACCAACTCCACTCTGTCTCTTTCCCAAAACAGCTAAGAAGCTATTTTGAAAGAGTGTTGTGGGAGAAAGCTCAAAGTGTGTTCTTTACTTCAGAAATGGAAGACAATTGTGTTACCAGCCAACAAAATCTTCTCATCTAACATAGCAACACGGTTATTCATTATCACATGTGCATGAACGCTGCTGTTGTTTTTTTTTTGCTGCTAAGCATATTGTTCAAATTGATGAAATTGTCAATTTTTACTTCATGGAATATCATTATATATTTTCCTGAACAATGCTTGGGATTAGCTGTAATATTAAATTTATTCTATTTGTTTTCTGTAGGTTGTATCCATTTTCACTTTTGTTGAAGAGGCGTTTCTCTGCCGAAAATCCATCTTGTGTTGGATTTAAAGAGAAGAGAAAAATACAATTACGTTTAAAATTTTACGACGTTCCATTTCCATATATATATATATATATATGAGGATGACGGCGTCCAATGCCTTCCAGGAGTTTACCTGTAACATATCCTGAAAGAGTTATTTTCCAACTCGTATTACTTTCTATGCACTCCAAGATACTCGGGTAAGATCTTGGTAAGATAAATGCAATCGTAGAAAAACGGATGGTGAGAGTAAGACACAGGATCGAGCGACAAAGAAAACATAGATATTAAAGATGGCCGGTAGTTAGCGAAGAGATAAGCTAACAAAAAGCAAAGCAGTGTCAGGTAAATATACAGATGCCAGCAGACAAGAAACCAGTAGGAGCAGAATAGGCTCTTCAGATATAATGTCGAGAAATTCTGCAGGAACGGCAGTAGAGTAGTATACCACAAGCTGAAGTAGTAAGCACTTTTGTTCAGGAAAATAAGAGCAAAGAAGTTCGACATAATATAAAAGAGGACGAAACAAGAAAATATAAGTATTACGGATAACATGCGAACGAGGTGATTAAGAAATACCAAATGGTAAAGCCCCGAGGTCAGAGATTCTTGTACAAATTTCTCTCAAGTATACACAGCCATATACAACTTTGTCTTATTGCCTGCATAGAAAATGTAACGCCAATATGGATGACAAAAGAATTGAGTGCTGATACAGCAGGACAAAGAGAAGAAAAGAGAAGTCTCTAATTATACACCTATTAGATACTTACCATTTTTAAACGGCTTCATAGCAGATAAAACATATACCTCCCTGAAGAATGAGAATTATCGCCAGATAAGCAAAAAGGATACAGGAGGATGTCAAAGAGAACTGATGATTTGTTGTATATTGATAGTAAGATACTAAAAAAGGTACGAGTGAAAAGGTTTTAGAATTTGGATGGATAAACTACAAGAAGGCTTACAAAAATATTCCACTACGTTAGTTATTGTAGTGGCTGAGGATGATCGAGATCAATGAGAAGTTAAACACTTTTCTGGAACATACTTGGTCAAGATACCACGGTAGTGGGACTGAACCTAAAGCCATATGTATGGGAAGCAAGCTTCTTACTACACAGCCACGCCTGCACTTATAACAGAGCATAAATAAATTTAAATATCGTAAAGACATG
Organism: Octopus bimaculoides; assembly: GCF_001194135.2. Classification (NCBI taxonomy): domain Eukaryota; kingdom Metazoa; phylum Mollusca; class Cephalopoda; order Octopoda; family Octopodidae; genus Octopus; species Octopus bimaculoides. The sequence goes on from NC_068993.1 coordinate 15,376,071, forward strand.
CTGCGGGCTAAATAAGAACGTAAGCATTTTCAATCGATAGTATCGATGTGCTGAAAAACGAGAGGTCCGGGGGTCTCTTCATGGATTGTGTCACTGTTAGTTGAGGCTTCTCTCTTATAATTTTCTACACATCAATACTATACAAAAAATATGTGCAGCTTCTTAATTAATCAGTAGAAAGGCTTTATAATGCTTAAATATATTTGATATGGTTTACGTTGCTTTGTTTATAAATTAATAGAGATACTAAAGTAAAGCAAATAACTTGGTGAAAATTATACATAACACTATCGAAACAAGCAGAACAAAATACACTGCCACAATAAGAGTATATTTACATTAAGCAGAATCAAATACATTCTTCAACGTATTTCTTTGAATTAACATTGTGGAGAATATTGAGTGCGGAAAATTTAACGGAATTAAAGGAAACGACAAACAATAGAGTGAAAAACCAAACTGTAATATAGTCGCTTAACATGGATATACACAGATAGATGTCCAAGCCAAAACCAAAGAAGTAGCTCTGCAGAAGAATATATAGGATGGGTACCAAGATATACCAAGTCATCAGAAAACGGTAATAATATAAATAATCGTTATTCCCGTGTATAGCAAAATGCGATACAATGATTTGTATATTTTTGTTGATAAGTTCCGGTAGATTCAAATGTAAATATGCCACTTGCTCTTATGTAAGACACAAGAGAATAACTCCTAACTTTTACGACGGTAATGTGCTTATAACACACTCGGGTCATTAGCTTAAGAAATCGATGTGTCGACATGTTGTGTCTTATCAGCCAGAAGGACTTGAATATTTGAACGTAAACAAGCCACTGACTTTGTTCATAAATTCAGCGAATATGTATAATAATACCATCCTGAAAAGGGAAGGAAAACGATTAAACAAATCACATGTGTAAAGTTATAGATGCGACAAAGAGCGTGGACACATTCTTTCTGGAGAGCAAGGTATTTGAAACAGCTCTCAAATAATTTCTCAAAGACGTTATGAATTAGAAATTAGAAAAAAAAAACCCTTAAAAATCAAGAAGCTAAATGGCACAATATCATGAAATGTGGATTAAGCATATTGGGAAGAAATATGGAATAAAACAATGAGTCAAAAAACACAATGGTTGAAAAGGGATATGAAAAATGCAATAAAACCGAAAGAATGGCTCAGCCTAACTAGCAATGAATTCAGTAATACGAAAAACACAGCAAGAAAGAGCAAATTCTTCGGGATTAACGAAGTTATCAATTTCTTGCTGAAACACCTAATCAATATTCTTTAATAGTTGGCAATTGCAATCAATGAATTAGTAAAATACCACAAGTAACATCGCAATGTTTTTTTGGATTTGTTCTTGCATTTTTAGTTGGGAATCAATGTTGATTGAGAAAACCCAAAACACCAGAGATCGCCAAAACAAGGGATTTATAAATTGTTTGGATAAAATATAGGCAATACTTATGTATATATCTTATAACAAACAGGTAATGTACTTGATAGGCAACAATGTCTCAGCGGATGAGCAAGAATTGTGATGAATGGATGAATGGATCGGACGTTTTCAAAGAAAGAAGAAAGACAGAGAAAGATATCGAGATGCAGAGAGACAAAGAGAGAGAGAGAGAGAGAGAGAGAGAGAGAGAGAGAGAGAGAGAGAGAGAGAGAGGGAGAGAGAGAGAGCGACCGCAGCATGGTATGGATTGATCGCAAAATTACATGGGCTAATTGCAAAAGACCATTCGCTCGGGCACTACGAAATTGAATATCTAAGATACTGCATATTAGCAAGTATTTGCAAAACGAGGACAGAACATCATAATCAGGTTGAAAAGGAACGCAATCGTATCGCTGTAGAAGAAAAATGTTAAAACCAATCCACTTTATCATTAGAAGTGACATGCGAAAAGACTCCTATTTCTATTACTATTCTGCCAATATTTCGCCTTGTTGGTAAAATTGTAGAATTAAACCAACCAGTTTTTATCAACAGTAACGATAAGTTATAAACAGTAACATTTATATGGGAGACTTCAATTATTTACAAAGGACAATGCCCAACTGAAAACAGTATTTAATTTTCTTCATGAATTCAAGTGGGCTATAGAAGCAAATTTTAGGTTAGTAAACTAAACCATTGCTACACGTATGATTTTCTTGCCAACTTTGTCTAATTGAATCTTTTTAAATCCATAATTTGGGGCTTGTCCTTATTTCAGTCTAACTGTTTCCATTGTTTTAGGAGACGGATTTCTTTATTCTAATTATCAAATTCACTTTCATGTAAGAATGATTAAAATAAAATACTAGTCAAGTACACAATTCCGTAGGATAGAGCGCATCTCCACAAAATTTCAAACCTGCTGGTAATGGCAGAAACGTCATCCTTGACATATTTTCTAGGTGGTTGATAATAGCGTCAGTGGCAGCAACTAAACTCTACCCTCAAAAGTGCTGCATTTCAGCAGAAATTCGAAGAAGTCATGATTATTATTATTATTATTATTATTATTATTATTATTATTATTATTATTATTACCATTATTATTATTATTATTATTATTATTATTATTATTATTATTATTATTATTATTATTATTACCATTATTGTTATTATTATTATTATTATTATTATTATTATTATTATTATTATTATTATTATTATTATTATTATTATTATTATTATTATTATTATTATTATTATAAGGCGGCAAGCTGCCAGAATCGTTAGCACGCAGGGCGAAATGCTTAACGGTATTTCGTCTGCCTTTACGTTCTGAGTTCAAATTCTGTCGAGGTCGAATTTGCCTTTCATCCTTTCGGGGTCAATAAATTAAGTACCAGTCACGGACTGGGGTCAATGTAATCAACTTAATACCTTTGTCTATCCTTGTTTGTCCCCTCTATGTTTAACCCCTTTTCGGCAATAAAGAAATAAGAATTATTTTTCTCTATCGTAGGACTATACATTGGCATAATCGTTAGATCCTCTGTCACAATGCCTTTCGTAACTTCCTCCCGCTCATTATATTGGCAGATCAAATCCTATCATAGGGAACTTTTCATTTTATGCTTCAGGAATCGATAAAACTAGTACAACTCGCTGGCTCATTTTTAATTTAGCTATCATCCTTCCTCTCAAATTGTTGATTTTATGTTTCAATTTAAAATAATTATAAGGAGTTCGATTACCAGAATCGATACAATATCAGATATAATGTCTTAAGATATAGAGTTATGTCCATGAGAAGTCACTTTACATTTCCTTCTGACCATTTTGCTATAGAAAAAATAAAGTACCAGTAATTACAGAGATCGATATAAGCAAAAAATCTGTCCTCAAATTTCTGGATCGTTTTAAACTAGCAAATATTTCATCTGACTTAACCATTCTCTTTTTTAAAGTTTTTTTTTATTGATTAAATAAACTTTTATCAACTTAATTAAAAGCAAATATGATATATTCTATAAGCAACGTTAGAAACACATATCAATAGAAATACATACCAAATTCTTATTATTGTTGTACCTACTCTTATTTTCTTTTTTTTATATCATCGATTTGTGAGTCTGCGTGTGTGTGTGTGT
>NC_068993.1:15379809-15390164 GCF_001194135.2 Octopus bimaculoides
TATTAGTATTTATATATATATATGTATGTATGTATGTATGTATGTATGTATGTATGCATGTATGTATGTGTGTCTGTGTGTGCGTGTGTGTAATCATATATTTAATAGAGAAAATAGAATACGAGTTATAAACGTGAAACGGCAGACTGTCTCCAATCTACTAACAATAGCTATATCCGTTACTGAAAGCTCTAATTGTAGTAGTTTAGGAATATGATTTGTGAATGGAATTAATGCTTTATATAGAAGTAACGAATTATGTCTTTAAATAGCTTATTGTACACATTAAACAACGTTTTGTTACTATAATTATGAAAAGTTTCTAAAGGAATGTGATTTCGAAGCTAGGTTAAATATGCTCACGCACCTGCAGCTATACGGTGACGTTACACGGATACATAAAAGAATTCTTGTGTATGGGACAATAGAAATGACTTCAGGTCAGCGTCCAAGGGATTTTCGCTGAAAAATTATTAGACTAGTGTTGTTTACCTCTTTCATGACGCATCCTTTGTGTGTGACGTACGTCAAATTTGATTGCACTCTCCGCTTTTGTTTTCTGTCTTGTCTTCAACAATACTTGCCGATGGGGACACTATCATTTATATGGTCACTTTGAGACTGATATTGTATCGTTTCTTTTCATTAATAAGCCGCATACAACGTGGGGGAATTAAGAGCCAATCTGTGTAGATACGCTGAAGGCTTGCCATGGCTCAGACTCATTGACACCATAATCGATCACAGAGCTTCTGGAAAGGGATGTGTACATATCGATGCTACAATCATTGACCTTATGTACAAGAAAGCTATTAAATAAGCACTTACATTTCTCTCTGGCTGATTTATGAGCTGTCAACTACGGTTATAAAACCTAATACCCGCCTCGCTTAATACATTCCCTTCTATATTATACAGAGCACAACACATTGAATTCATCCTTACTCTCTCATATCACTAGAACTTGATATATAAAATACAAATTTAAGTTCATGAAAGGCGGAACCATTGCAAACATTTCCGGTCGAAAGAAATAAAATGACATCAACAACCAGTTCAGCTTAGTCTTAAAGCTTACAAGCAAAACGTGCCAGGCAGTATCTGCATAATTATATCAATCATGTGCCTACTAGAGTAGGGAAGGTTCGTACATATGCATTCATTAATCAGTAAATAGAATTAAACAAAGCTATAGCGCCTGATTTGATGTCTATTATGGGTACAAATAACGGCACTCGATATGAGTAAAAACATTGCCGTTTTATTGTCTTGCAACCAATTTGTCGGTAGTGATAAAGTACAAGAAGAGACTTCATAATGCTGACCTAAAACTATGTAGAGATTTCAAAGATACGTGAAAGCGAACAAAATGATGTCGAAAATTAACAAATTATCGACCAGGTAGCGTATTTGTCAAGCATATTCATAATGATCGTAAATGTTCGCCATCAGAATATAAAACCCTTTATATTTAATGCAACAGAAACACCAGATTCAATCAGATAGCAGAGGGAATATCATGCCAGAACGGAGATTAAAGCTGATTAGACAGAGTATAAAATTCTCTAGAACAGAGGGATATTTTAAAATTCAATTTCCACAACTTCAAGGAAAGGTTTAAAGAGCCTCTTGCAACAGTTATAGAATATGTCCTGCGTCCATATTGGTTAGAATTTAACGATATAGAAAAGTGTACTGATAGTCTTTTCTAGATCTTTAATCTAATAATTCTAACGAATTTATATCAGTTGACAGAGGAACGATTGTAAGATATTTCCATAACCAATTGCTCAATACAAAAGCTTGTATTCAGGAAATGGTTATTGAAAAGTTATATTTACTCAAGCATCGCATAGATTAAAGTAGATCCAATATTTGCATCTTAAATTTAATCAGTCTCTTCAAAGCTATTCAAAATGAATGCAGATCGATGGTTGCGTACTTTGAAAGGGACAGAATATATAAAAGTATAAAGATGGACAAAGCTATACTCATATGCATATATTAAGCTTTCTATAAAATAGAAAGTTTTGTAATATGTCAATTGAAATTACAATGAAGGGTTCACAGATACCTTTGATCACAACCGTTAACCATGGCTTGAATGCACGTTTTAGAACATTCCAGATGCTACTGTGATGTTTTAATATTATTTTATTGAAACGTTCCTGGATGGTTTAACGAGGTTTTCTCTTATGGTATTTTATTAAGCGTACACACCATGAGAAACATAGCATCACAATTTATACATTACATAGTGTTTAGTATAAAGATCATATTCTAAAAAAAAAATTAAATATATTACCTATAGATAAGTTCTCTTTATAAACAGATATTCAGTCAGTTGCAAGAATAGCTGAAAATACGTAACTGAAAGCTGCCAAAGAGCAGCTGTAAGAATACGTACGATGTGTTAGATAAATGTTACCTACTTAAATTGATTACTACATATGTTATATAAACTAAAAAGGCATAACAAAAGCTATATATTAGTATAAGTACTTCTTAATTCAAAGTTTGTCTTTCATGCAATGATTATCGTTCATGCAATGTGCAGGTCACCAATGAAAAGTGATAACTGTCAGAATGAAAGAGAGCCAAATATATAAGATGAGTGACTAGAAATACATTGGCTTAAAATTTTGGCTGAGCGCCAGCAATTTTGGGGGAGGGGTAAGTCAATTACATCGACCCCACTGGTACCTCTTTTATGGACCTCGAAAGGATGAAAGACAAAATCGACCTCGATGGGATTTCAACTCAGAACGTAAAGAAGGACAAAATGCTGTGCTCTCTCTCTCTCTCTCTCTCTCTCTCTCTCTCTCTCTCTCTCTCTCTCTCTCTCTCTCTCTCTCTCTCTCTCTCTCTTGCCAAACCACCAAGTTAAAGGGACGTGTAAAAACTAACACACACACGCACACACACACATATATACATAAGAGCTGGTGAAGCCTAACCCACAAGAAAAGATGCACAGACATGCATACATACTTATAAAAATATATTTGTGGAGGGACTGTTTTCGACAAGCTACTACATGGTTTACATTTAACAAATTTACTCCCAAGGCAGTGCTCAGCCAGGGACTTAGCAGAAAAGACATGCCTGAGATGCCGCACAGTGGAGCTGAAATTAATAAAAAGAAAATTTCAATTAATTTTACTGGAATATTTACATTCATCTGACGTCAATGATGACGAGGCACTGTGTTAGTTGTTAGTTTTCTAGATTCGCAATTAATGAGGAGCTTAGCGTTTCTATACAGACAGTCGAAGCGTTAGATCCGATGTTACGATATTTATCATTTAGCAAGGCGGCGAGCTGGCAGAAACGCTAGCACGCCGGGCGAAATGCTTAGCGGTATTTCGTCTGTCTTTACGTTCTGAGTTCAAATTCCGCCCAGGTCGACTTTGCCTTTCATCCTTTCGGAGTAGATAAATTAAGTACCAGTTACGCACTGGAGTCGATGTAAACGACTTAATCCCTTGTCTGTTTTTGTTTGTCCCCTCTGTGTGTAGCCCCTCGTGGGCAGCAGAGAAATAAGAAACGTTAGTACGCCAGGCCAAATGCTTAGGAGTATTTTATCTGTTATTACCTTCTGAATTCAAATTCCGCCGAGGTCGACTTTGCTTTCCACACTTTCGGAGTCAATAAATTAAATACCAGTTGCGTACTGGAGTCGACCTAATCGACTGGCCCCCTCCCTCAAAATTTCGGGCCTTGTGCCTAGAGTAGAAAGGATATTCATCATTTAGTTTTAATGCTCGTGTAACAATATCTCCTTATGTGTATGATTATAGAACTTCAAAGTATTGTAACTACACGATTTTCCTGTGTTGTGGCCTGTTATCCATTACATCGACAGATATGAGCACCGTGACATATTCTAACGCATCATTTCAGAATGTTATTTCCTCTTAAATGTTGTATGATAAAGAAGTTGCTCTGGTATAGTTTAGCCTTGTATGAGCAGACTTGCTATGAAAAGATTTCTAAACACGAGCATATCATTTTATATAGCCTATAACCGTATCATTCAATGTGTACCTGCACTTTTAAGATGAGCTGCGTGATTTCAGAGACACTGAACCGTAGAGACGCTTGATTCCTATTTTGTTTTCGACACAGAAAACGTACAGACTCATGATATAAACGGCAGAAGCTGTGAAAACTATACAAGTTGTCAAATTCTCACGTAGATATATTTTGGAGAGGACATGTGAGTTGTCAGATTGAATCGTTACATGCAGTTTCATAAGCGTTGCTTTATTGTAATGCATTATGGAAATTACCAATGTTATATATGAGAATTGTGGAATATTGTTTTGAATAGCGCAGAAAACAAAAATTCTGAAACCAAATTGAGATCACATTAGCTGTAGAAAGAGTTGGAACGTTTCGCCAAGTGTGAGATATCTATAAGATGAAATAAGTCATTATAAGTTTCTTTATAGTAAGTTAGATTTCAGTTTTAAAGACTATAAATCACCCAACCAGGCACACCAAAAAGGATATATGTACGTATATATGTATATAAACATAAACATGTATAATACATATATACATGTATTTCTAAATTATGTCTATTGTCTATCATATGCATATATAGACATATCTATAATATATTTATCTATGCATCTGCCCATATATATTTACATACATGCATATATAAATGTATACGTACATATATATATATATATATATATATATATATATATATATATATATATATATAAATATATATATATATATAGATACATACATACATACATACATACATACATATCTATGCATATATATGTACATGTATATATGGTGGTGCACGTGACCGAAGGTGCATGGCTGAAACGAATTAAAGAATATCTATGTGTGTCTGAGTGAGTGTGTGTGTATGTGTGTGTACGTGTGTGTGTGTGTGTGTGTGCGCATGTATGGGCTCGTGTGGGCAGTTAGGGATGCAGAGAAACGTGATTAAGCTAGATACCTATAAATATACATACATGCATATACATTTGTAGATATATAAAAAGGAACATACATATATAAAGAGAAATAAAAACTGAAAAAAAATATTCAGAAAATACACTCATATGTAACAGTATATAGATATTTATATATTATTGACAAATAAATTTACATGAAGCATAAAAAATGCAGAACATAAAAAATACATAGGGGTAGGAGTGGCTGTGTGGTAAGTAGCTTGCTTACCAACCACATGGTTCTGGATTCAGTCCCACTGCATGGCACCTTAGGCAAGTGTCTTCTACTATAGCCTCGGGCCGACCAAATCTTGTGAGTGGATTTGGTAGACGGAAACTGAAAGAAGCCCGTCGTATATATGTAGATATATGTATGTACGCGTGTATGTTTTTGTGTCTGTGTTTGTCCCCTCAACATCACTTGATAACCGATGCTGATATGTTTAGGTCCCCGTAACTTAGTGGTTCGGCAAAAGGGTCGATAGAATATGTACTACGCTTGCAAAGAATAAGTCCTGGGGTCGATTTGCTCGACCAAAGGCGGTGCTCCAGCATGACCACAGTCATTTGATTGAAACAAGTAAAAGAGTAAAAGAGAATACAGAACACAGCTATTTGCGTTTGGGGTTAGCACGTATGTCATATGCGCCGACATGGATAACAATGAAAACATATAAGCAGTATAGAAGGAAATGGAAATATTTAGACATGGTAAACATTCATTCATTTGCTTTATAATAAAACAGCGTATCCTCTTCTACTTCTGCGAAATGTAGAAAGGAAGGGTACAAAAGGTTGTCAAAGACGTTTGAAGACAAAGGACATGAAAAATGGTCTAGAAACAAGAGCCTGGCTGATTGTATGCTCGCAGAAGGAACAGGGGGGGGGGGCGTCAATGCCTACATAGTGAAAGGGAACTCGTTTCGTGGCTGATAAGGATGCTACCACTATGTATATGAGTGGTTCTATGTTAAAATTTATGATTGATGTCGGGGCATGTAAATTCAGAAGTCACAAATCTGATAATGGATTCTCCCTCTACAGCGATAACAAGTTTTATGTCTTGAATTTTATAAACACACTATCCAACAATAAAGAACTGACCTCAATATGAATTCCACCAGTTGAAGGACTTACGGACTGACTGCCTTTGTGTCTCAAATCTGGTCACTGAACTGGAAATAATCGGGGCCACACGACATCAACACCAACAGCAACTACGATACTGTGAGGCAAGTAATAGCAGTAGTAGTAGTAGTAGCAGAAGCAGTAGTAGTTATGTTGGGGGACATGGTGGTGGAGATGAAGGTGGTGGTGATGGTGATGGTGGTGGTGGTGGTGGTGGTGATGGTAGTAGTAGTATGTCAAACGCCTTTGTAGAAGTATACAACAGTAGCGTTGACTAATCTGGCAAGGAAAAAAAGAAACAAAAACGATTTCTGTGATGCGAAAAAGATGATAATATTCACAATGATGGTGATGACAACAACAACGATGACGATGACGATGATGGTGATGGTGATGACGAAGCTGTTGATAATGGTCTTGGTGGCGATGGTAATGATGTTGTTGGTGATGATGATGATGAGGAGGGGGGAGGAGGAGGAGGAAGAGGTGGAGTAGTAGTAGGAGGAGGAGGAGGAGGAGGTGTACTGCACTGATCTTCGTGATGTCGAATACTGCAACGACGTCGTCGACAACTATGGTGATGTTGAAGTGGGGGGAGTAACCGAGCGTGGAGTAGGAACGAGTTGTCGTTCTTGTCATTGTTCTTTCGCCCCAGGGCGAAGCAAATTTGGTTGAGTAGGCATATGATCAAAGAAATTGAATTCGTGACAATTTCTTCTCTTCTGGAGAAATCTAAGATCGCATTATCTAATTACTCCTCCTTCTACCGCCCCACCACCACCATACATTCATATCGTTTTTTTTTTATTTTTTAAGACGCTGAGGTGTGAATTAGCCGAATATATCGATGACAGCAACAATAATGAATATAGTAATTGCTTTCAGCATAGGTACGAGGCGTGAAATTCTGGAAGAAAATTTAATCGATACTGTGGATTTACTTCTTTATTGGTACTTTTTTAAAAATCGACCCTATAACGAACAAATGCAAATGTTACCTAGGTAGGGTTTGAACTCAGATCGCAAAGAATGCTTTTATAAATATCCTCCTTTTGGTTCCGATATACACGTTTAATTTCTTGTTCTCTTACTTGTTTCAGTCATTAGACTGCGGCCATGCTGGGGTATTACCTTCAAGGGATTTAGTCGAACAAATCAACGCAAGGATTTTATTTTCTTAAAATCTAGTTCTTATTATATCACTGTCTCTTGCCGAAACGCTAAGTTACGGCGACTTAAGCACAACAACATCGTTTGAGAAAAGGTGGCGCTGGACGAACAAATATTCACACACACACACATATGCTCGACGAGCTTCTTTCAGTTACCGCCTACAAACCCGCTCACAAGGCTTTGGTAGGGCCAAGGCCACAGTAGAATACACTTGCGCAAGTGCCACGCAGTGGGTCTGAACCCAGAACATGCTAGTCAGAAAGCAAGCTTCTTATCACACAGCCACGCCTGTGCCCATGAACATTTGTTCATTTATTCATCTTCATCTACATAACATTTTGTTATTATGCCCAAGGTGCCACGCTGTAGGACTGAACCCAGAACCATGTGGTTAGTAAGCAAGCTACTTACCACACAGTCACTCCTGCGCTGGTTTGATGACTTATTTTAAAGGGAGAGGATGCTTTAGAAGTCGCTGGATATTTTCACAGCAGCAATTGTTTTCGTAACTGAGAGAGCAAAAACCATATAAGAGACCCTTTATTTGGTAGTCGAGCTTGCTAGATATAACAGCCAAAACCTTCTCAAATCATAATTTACTGTCTAAAAATATATACTGAACAATAAAGTCTGCTTTAATCTATTTCTAAAACATTGTGGTGGTTATGGCCAGAATGTCTATGATTATAATTCTATTAAACGAGGGCAAGATTAAGGACGAAATTCAGCAAGAATAGAATAATAAAGAATATATATGATCGAATATAGAATGTAAATTAATGGGAGATTTTGCTGGTGCTGTTGAAAAGTAAAGTATTGCATTGACATCGTTTCTGCGTAGATAGATAAAAAGACAGAATAGAATTAGAGGATTCACAGAGAAAACCGTGCCTATGTTATTGAACACCTTCAGAAAATATATGTGGTACACACCACAAAAATGATTTGTGATAATGAAAAAAATGACCATAAACTGAGAAATGGCAGTTCGTATATAAAAGAGAAATTTAGGAAAATCTCAGACGCTATTGTTAAAAGTCACAAGGGAAAATGTGTTTTAATCTGTAAATCAGGCTTAAAAGACTACAATATAGCAGTGGAAATAAGGGAAAAGCTATTCAAATATTAATCCCTCGCAACAGAAATATCTACAATGTGAATTGAACACATATAACAATCATCATAATAATACCTACCTTGGGAATGATAAAAAAAGAGATACAATCAGATACATAATGAAAAAAAGCCATCATTCGCATGTATACATGACATACAGAAAATAGCACTGAAAGATATTGTGCATATATTATGTAGGGGAATTTCAATAAAATAAAATACAGCAGAATAGAGGAACAAAACACTGCACATGTACGTAGAGAGATGCTACTATATTTATTAACGTCAATTCCGAGGAGGAATCATAGGGCACGTGACTATTTTCAGGACTTCCGTCGCTGGTATTCGGTTGTTATTTTTAAACCAGGAAAATTTGGTCTAAGTGCTAGCGCTAACGTTGAGTCTGCTAAAAAAAAAAACTAAGGGCTTGCTTATGATGGGATTCAACCAAACTCAGAATATTGCTTTCAAATTTTGGGACAAGGCCAGCAATTTTAGAGGAATGAGTCGGTCCATTATATGGAACCTTGTACTCAACCGGTACTTATTATACCGATTCAGAGGGATAATAGGTAAAGTCGACCTAGGTGGAATTTAAAATCAGAACGTAAAGAGCCAGAAGTTCCGCTGAGTATTTGACCTGATGCACTAACGGTTCTTCCAGCTCGCCATCTTTGAATAGGGGAATTTGAACCCACAACGTGAAGACAGGCGAAATACCGCTAAGCATTTCACCGGGCGTGCTAACGATTCTTCCAGTTCGCGCCTTTTAACTGGTACTTATTTAATCGACCCCAAAATGATGAAATGTATTTGAACTCCGACGGTAAAGATAGACGAATCGTCGTAATGCCAGCTCACTGTATTAACCCAATTTTAATATGGTAATCAAAATTTGACACAAGGCCAGCAATATCGGGATAGTGAGTAAGTCGTAACTATCGACCTCAGTGCTCAAATGGCATTTATTTCATCGATTTCGAAAGGATGAAATGTAATGTCGAATTTGGCGGAATTTGAACTCAGAACTTAAATGCGGACGATATGCCGCAAAGCATATTTCTGCAGTGTGCTAACGGTTCTGTTTGTTCACTACTTTAACCAAATTTTAATAATGATAATCATGAAAATAATAACGATAAGGAAGAAATGAAAATAAAGAATAATCGCCGTATGTTAACTAAAAGGACCTTAGTTATAAGATTTTATCAGTGTTCCCATCAACGCCGGCCACTTCACTAACACAATCACGACTATTAACAACGACATCATTGACAACATTATCCAATGAAACGTATCGGTATTATCATCAATACGATCAAATTTTTTTCCTATCATACCCGATATATCCGGGTCCCTCACGAATTATGCATCCACCCTCTAGTCATAACTACCTAACAAACAAACATAACCACCGTTCTCCTAGTGGTGTATCTTACACTTTTCTACGTCGGTTCAGTGAACGACGTGCAAAGCATAAATAAATCATACGGTCACTCAACACAGAAAAACCGGTAGCAATTAAACTGCGTCATTTGGAAAAAAAAAAATATGGCGTGCAATAAATTTGTAAAATTTGCCTCTAATTTCTTTGACGCCGTTAGACACCAATGGTCACCACCCACGTAATCTATATGTACATATATTATGTAAATATATAGGCATTCAACATATTATACACACACACGCACGCACACACATATGCATATATATATATATATATATATATATATATATATATATATATATATATATATACATATTTATATACAGACATATACATACACATATGTTTGTATAGGAATCCGTGTATATAATATGTGTATTATGTATGCATATATATTTGTGTGCGTATGTGTGTTTGTATGTATATATAAATGTGTGTGTGTGTATATATGTAAGTATGCATGTATGTGTGTGTGTATATATGTAAGTATGCATGTATGTGTGTGTGGC
>NC_068993.1:15391043-15392276 GCF_001194135.2 Octopus bimaculoides
TATTCTTTAGAAGCTTAGTACTTATTCTATCGGTCTCTTTTGCCGAACCGCTAAGTTACGGGGACATAAACACACCAGCATCGGTTGTCAAGCGATGTTGGGGGGACAAACACAGACACAGAAACACATACACACATACATATATATATATACGTATATACGACGGGCTTCTTTCAGTTTCCGTCTACCAAATCCACTCACAAGGCTTTGGTCGGCCCGAGGCTATAGTAGAAGACACTTACCCAAGGTGCCACGCAGTGAGACTGAACCCGGGACCATGTGGTTGGTAAGCAAGCTACTTACCACACATATATATATGTACATATATGTATTGATGCATGCACACATTCACTTATAATAGATAGATAGATAGATAGATAGATAGATAGATAGATAGATATACGCATGTATGTGTACGGAACTAACGAATTAGCCTCCTCCCCTCGCACTACTTGTTAGAAATATTCCGCAAACCACACCACCAGCAGGGAAAAGAACATCACGCCGGATAAAGTAAACCTGGACTTTCTATACACAGTAAAAAGATGGAATATAAATAATTTTTTCAAGCCACAATTAACCTTCTCTTGTAGGTTCCCAAGTAATGTGTACAATTGTCTTCTACTTCGGCCCAAGGGGGACTAATGTTTTGCGAGTGAATTTGTTTGGCGGAAAGGGTAGCCAGGCCACCCTTCGTATATTATTATCTTACGCTTCATGTCCTCTCTGTCTTTCTTCATAATTCTTCCTATTGAAATTTGATGACTCCCAGAATAAAATAAACTATGTTTTTGCTCTGCGCTTTGTATCTCTTTTTTGCCAAAATACATTTTCTTTCCGTTCCTTCATTCATACCCTTTCCATAATCATCCTCTGTTTGCATCTTCTCATTCAATAACCACGTGCTTTAAGGCGGCGAACTGGCAGAAACGTTAGCACGCCGGCCGAAATGCTTAGCGGTTTGCCTGTCTTTACGATCTGAGTGCAAATTCCACCGTGGCCGACTTTGCCTTTCATCCTTTCGGTGTCAATTATATAAGTACCAGTTACACACTGGGGTCGATATAATCAACTTAATATTTGTTTAATGTATATTCTGTTGGCGGAAGTGATAACGCCTTGTTCAGAAAAAATCAGTTAGCGGCAGAATTCTTTGAACCAACTCTCCGGATAATCGTTGTTATGCATGTATTGTAAATGCATTGTGTATGTATGTATGTATGTATGTATGTA
>NC_068993.1:15392833-15393588 GCF_001194135.2 Octopus bimaculoides
ATACATATATATATATTCATTGAATCAATACAGAATGTTCATTATTCCAAATTAAAACTAAATTAATGCTATCTATTATACATGACAATATATTACATGTAATATATATTTGGAATTACGAATATTCATTTTAAAATACATATCACTTTTACCCTATGCATACACACATATATGTATGTATAAACAGGCTTAAATATATATGTATGTATTTATATAGGTGGGTGTAAGTATAGAGTGTATGTTGTATGTGATTTCTGCTTTTTTGTACACTCATCCATAAAAATGATTTTATAAGGAAAATGTGACTGTGACTTCGAAGTCTTTACATCAAGAGACTTATTAGATTGAGTGGGTTAAGCCTAGACTGTAATTATACTATTCGAAAGTGATTTGATTGATTTCCTTAGGAAACCGTTGATGACAATGAGGGTTTTTCATTGGCATATTCTCAGATATGTAAGGCGGCGAGGTGGCAGAAAAGTTAGCACGCCGGGCGAAATGCGTAGCGGTATTTTGTCTGCCGTTACGTTCTGAGTTCAAATTCCGCCGAGGTTGACTTTACCTTTCATCCTTTCGGGGTCGATAAATTAAGCACCAGTTACGCACTGGAGTCGATGTAATCGACTTAATCCCTTTGTATGTCCTTGTTTGTCCCCTCTATGTTTAGCTCCTTGTGGGCAATAAAGAAATAGGTATTTTCGTTTGCCGTTACGTTCTGAGTTCAAATTCCGCCGAAGTCGACTTTGCCGGGAAGT
>NC_068993.1:15393698-15394295 GCF_001194135.2 Octopus bimaculoides
TATATATATATATATAAGCAATGTTTACGTACATATATAGCTATGTGTAATACACACACACTCACATACATTATGCATATATATGTATGTATATATGTGTGTATACATATATATATATATATATATATATATATATATATGCGTGCGTGTGTGTGTGTATGTATATATACATATACACACATATATACATACACCACATACATATATCGAGAATGTTTATGTATTATGTTCATATACGCGTGTATATGAGTGTATATGTTTCGTTATAAAAAGACAACGTGCAATAAAGTATTTTCTAGTCAGTACTAAGCGATCGCATGAATTTACGCATGTATGTATATCCGATAGAATATATAACGTATGCATGTATACATGCGTGTATTTATTCTATATGCGTATATTGTGCATTATTGTGCATGTGTGTATGTGTGTGCATGTGTCGAATACTATCAATACGTTGCTCAACTGGTATTTGGCTTTATTTGCTTTGTATGTATAAATGATGATTCGATGCTTGTTTTCATGTGTGTCCATGTGAACAAATACGTGTGTGTGTGTGTGTGTGTGTGTGTGTGTGTGTGTGTGTGTGTGTGTGTG
>NC_068993.1:15394350-15395829 GCF_001194135.2 Octopus bimaculoides
TGGTTAGCAATGTTTATGATAGGCCCAGCGCAAATGCCTTGTATCTCGGATTCATTTTCAGCTAATTGACATGAGAATCAGTTGCTCACACACACACACACACACACACACACACACACACACACACACACACACACGCACGCACGCACACACACACACATACAGACACACGAGCAAACGGACACAAATACAGACACACGCTCACATACACGTACGCATAAATAGTCACACTCACACATTCGCTCGCAAAATTACACACGCGCACACACTCAAATACACACATACGCACATAATCACCCACACGAATACATACACTTACGCAAAAATGCTCACACACGTACATATACACGCGGTCACACACACCCACACACAGATGTATGAGCACAGAAACACACACATTCACAAGCATTTAATCATAGACATATACACATACACAATTACACCTGGAATCACACGAACACACATACAAATATATTTAAAAACATCCATACATATTGTGCGCACAAAAATACCTATATAGAACTATAAATATTCATTTGAAATGCAGAGACGCCTATAATAGGACATCTACTCGCTAGAAATAGCAGCAAAAATACTACATACCACAAAAGTTAGGGATAATTTCGAAAGGAAATGAAAAATAAAAACTTTTACCAATCTATATTCTGTACCATGGTTTCAAGTCAATTTTAGTAAGATAAAGATTATATCTTACAAGGTCGGACTATCGTCAGCAGAAATGACCAGACAACATATGAAGCACGAATATTAATAATGATAGAACTATAAATATATATATATATATATACATATGCACACACACTCACGCATACACACACACACACGCACATGCGTACTCATACACTTAAAATACAAGCAGGAAACCTATACAAACACATACGCACGCATTATGCGAAGAGACACACGTACTAATCATGCGCACGCACAGAAACGCATAGGGACACATTATGCGCACACAGGAATATACGTCCTTAGAGAAATTTACAGAAACACACGCACGCGAAAGCACACAAGCACAAACAGACACACACGCATGTGCACACGTACACACAAACACATTCACACATTCAAACACATTCACACATACCTAAATACATAAGTAATCACATTTGCCTACATGCAAATATACACACACACACGACCTTGTAAGATATAATCTTTATCTTACTAAAATTGACTTGAAACCATGGTACAGAATATAGATTGGTAAAAGTTTTTATTTTTCATTTCCTTTCGAAATTATCCCAAATGTTTGTGGTATGTAGTCTTTTGCTGCTATTTCTAGCGAGTAGATGTCCTATTATAGACATCTTTGCATTTTAAATGAATAATACATAGTCTATTGACTGTTTTTTTACTCTCGCTAGACCACTGGTGGTAAATAAAAATTTCTAAAATTTTTTTTTGCTACCCTATAATTTATTAATATATAAATATATATATATATATATATATATA
>NC_068993.1:15396617-15397661 GCF_001194135.2 Octopus bimaculoides
ATATATATATATATATATACAAAGAGTGTTTTTTGCGTGCATACATATGCATAGATAGTCACTTATTTCCTCACGACATACATGCACAGAAATAGATGCACAGACACATATGCATGAACATAAGCATACACACACATACACACGAACGTGTGTATGTCTGTGTGTATATTTGCGCACAGATATCCAAAATATCCACACGCACACACTTACATATATATATAAACTTATACATACGAACACACATACATGTTCACACACTGAAATACGCATATACAGTCTGATACACACAAACACACATATATACTCACAGATACCCATATAGTGATTCATGTATATATATACGCACGTACACACGCGTACAGATGATGCAGACGCACACACACACACACACACAAACAAACACCTACACACGTATATACGCACATATACCCACGCACACTCAAACACATATATACTCACAGACAGATCCAAACGCATACCAACACCCTTACACACAAGAATACGTCCGCATGCACGCACATATATACACACACACCCAGGCAAACACACACAAACACTTACACACATACATACATACAAACAGATCCATGCGCATACGAACCCACGCATACACACACCCTTACACACAAGAATACGTCCGCACGCACGCACAAACAGGCAAACACACACAAAGGCAAGCACACACACATATACACGCACACATACATATATACATATGTATACCCAGGCATATTCTCATTCTTAGACACACACTTACGTACACGCGACATACGCACAAGCGCGCACCTATGAACCCACAAAGACATGCACGCCCACACATACACACACACACACACACACACACACACACACTCACGCACACGCACACACGCACGCACACATACATACACTCAGGGACACGCCAACACATAGCTGATTCGTTTTTGGAATCTATCAATGATGTTGCCTGCTGGTTGGATATTAACTAACGCAGTCACGTATCACCTCGCACTTCTGATGCAATGCCACTACGACGCTGAAAATGACGTCGACGACAATGATATT
>NC_068993.1:15399289-15402020 GCF_001194135.2 Octopus bimaculoides
GGTTGCATTTTGGTTCTACGTTGGTGGTGGTGGTGGTGGTGGTGGTGGTGGTGGTGGTTTTGGCAGCGATTGTGGTGGCGCTGTAGGCAGTGGCGGAGGCGTATGCGGCAGTACTGCTAGTGTCAGTTTGGAGATGGCAATATAGATGGGTTCGGCGTGGTGATGGTGGTGGTAGTGGTGGGGCTAGTGCTTCTTATGGTGGTGTTGATGGAAGTGACGGTGGGATGACCCTGAGGAGGTTCATAGGTTAGCGCTAAGGTCACTGATGGCAGTGGTAGAGATGGTGGTGGTAATGGGGAGAGTGAATGTTGTGTTGAATGGTGGTGACAGCGATGGTGATGGGGGAATGTTGATAAGGAGGGTGGTTGAAGAGATGGCACGCGGTACATGAAATACTAGCAACCCAATTGAATGAGTGTGTCCAGAAAGGTACAGTCCCCGCGTGGATGGTGACTGGGAGGACAGCACTTATAATGAAAGATACAAGAAAGGGGAATACTGTGGGAATCTACCGTCCCATAGCATACCTAAATATAATCTAGAAGATACTCACTGGAATATGTGCGGCAAAGACATATACTTTCCTGGCACAGGAAGAAATACTACCAAGGAAGCAAAAAGGATGTAGGAAGAGTTCTCAGGGTACCAAGGATCACCTGGTCATCGATAAAGCAGTTTTGAGGCATTGTAAAAAAACATCATACAAACATGTCTATCGCTTGGATTGACTTTAAGAAGGCATATGATATGGTGCCTCATTCTTGGATCGTTGATTGTCTGCAGATGTTTGGTGTTGCTGACAATAACACAAATTTTCTGATGCATTGCATGAAAGAGTAGAAAGCCAAATTGTTCTCAAGTAATGTATTCCTTGGAGAAGTTAATATTAAAAGGGGAATCTTCCAAGGTGACTCGTTTTCTCCGTTCCTTTTTGTAATTGCACTAATACCTATAACAATGAAACTTAGGGGGTTACCGATGTGGGAAGAAAGGCCCATCATTGGACCATCTTCTGTTTATAACCTGAAATTGTTTGGGAAATCTTAAAAACAGATAGATTCCTCAACCAAAATAGTCCAGAAGTGTGGTAGAGACATCGGTATGGAATTTGGGATTACCAAATGCTCAGTAATTAATATGAAAAGAGGGAAGAAGCATCCTGCAGAGGTTTGCGGTTACCAACAGGAGAGACTGTGGATAAACCCGACGGTAGTGGGTATAGATATTTAGGGATTTTGGAGCTGGATGACATTCTACACAGAGAAATGAAAGTTAAGGTCAGCGAGCCGTATCAAAAAAGGGTGAAGATGGTGTTGAAATCCAACCTGAATGCCAAAAATGTGATCGCCGCAATGAATATCTGGGTAGTTGCAGTTGTCGGATATAATGCGTCCATCCTCAAATGGACTAAGGAAGAAATATTAACACTGGACGATAGAAGGACGAGAAAGTTGATGAAACTGCATGGGGCGCTACACCCTTTGATTGGAATACACAGGACCTTACGGATAATACAAGCGTCGTGGGCATGGATTGAGCGAGGTGATTTGAAGCGTACTACGGAAAGCCTGATCATTGCTGCACAAGACCAGGCTCTCGCTACAAATTCAGTGAAGTATAACATCTATAAAATTTCTAACACCCAAAAATACAGACTCTGTGGAAAGAGTGTGGAAAATATGACCCACTTGGTAAGTGGACATGAGAGCCTTGCACAAAAAGAATACAAGTGCCACCACGATAAAGTGTGTGTGTATCTTCATTGGCTTTATGTCATAAATGCCAATATGAAGTAACAGTAAACTGGTATGAAAAAGTACCGAGAAAAGTTATGCAGGAAGATGGAAAAGTAACGATACTCTGGAACTATGGTTTTCAGACGGATCGTATAATCGAACACCGTCGCCCGGATATTGCCATATTGAATAAGAGAGACAAATACTGTCAGATCATTGATGTAGCCATACCAAACGACATGAATGTTGTGAGTAAAGAGGTTGACAAATTCAACAAGTACTCCGAATTGACAGTGGAAATGGCAAGACTGTATAGGATGCGAGAGGGTAATGTAAAGGTTATACCAGTGATACAACTGGAAATCCCGTGCAAGATTGATGTCTTACAGAAAGCAGCCTTATTGGGCACAGGGCACATCTTAAGGAAAGAATTATCTAGTTGAGGTCCTTGTTGTGACTTGACAGATGTCTAAAGACTCCGGTCCAGTTTTACGAAGGAATACTGATTAAAACAACAACAACAATAATAATAATAATAGGCGCAAGAGTAGCTGTGTGGTAATTAGCTTGCTCACCAACCACATAGTCCCGGGTTCAGTCCCACTGCGTCAAATGACTGAAACAAGTAAAAGAGAGTAAATGAGAGTAAAATAATAGTAATAATAATAATAATAATATCTAAAAACAGAAACAATTCCTATCATAGTAGGTGCCTTAGGTATAATACAAAAATATTCAGACAAATACATAACAAAAACACCAGGACTTACAAATATATATAACATACAGAAAATTGCACTACTGGGTACTGCACACATTCTACGCAAAACACTTTCAATACAGTAAACATGAGAGCACCACAGCAAACCACAGCACATATACAAGGCGCACAGAGCTGCGCTCGGTAGTGAAGTGAAAGCACGTTATAAAAATAAAACTACTGAACAATAATAATAATAATAATGATAATAATAATAATAATAATAATAATAATA
>NC_068993.1:15403894-15410189 GCF_001194135.2 Octopus bimaculoides
TTATTGTTTTATATATTATTTTCTTCATTTTGTACTTTTTTGTACTTCTTTGTAAAAAAACATTTTCATTCTCCTTCTTCTTGATAATTTGCTTCATCGCAATGAAAACCGGTTAGAAAAAATCTTTATTAAATTATGCTTCTAGTTCAGCATTCTGGCTTTGTTTCATTTTCCTATATATATATATATATATATATATACACACACACACACATATATATATATATATATACGTGTATATGTATTTGAGCCTCTGTTTGCCTCCCACCACCGCTCTACAACCGGTGTTGATGCGTTTATGCCCCCGTAACTTAGCAGTTCGGCAAAATTTCTCGATAGAATGAATATTAGGCATCTAAAAAATATTACTGGAGATGATTCGTTCGACGGAAATTCTTCAAGGAGGTGCCCCACCATGGGCTATCAGAAACAATAAATGATAAAAGTTTAAAGATATGTTTTCTCTTTTACTTGTTCTAACCTTTGGACTGGGGTGATGCTGGTGCACTGCCATGATTTTCTTTTACCTTTTATCTCTTTTGAGTCGAACGGATTGCCTTCAGTCTAATACTTATTCTAGCAGCCTCCTTGTGCAACCACTATGGGGACGTAAACAAACCATATATATATATAGACGCAGGAGTGGCAGTGTGGTAAGCAACTTGCTTCTCAACCATATGGCTCCGTGTTCAGTCGGCCGGAGTCTTGTAAGTGGATTTGATAGCAGGTAACTGAAGGAAGCCTATCGTGTGTATATATGTGTGTGAAACTGTATGGTACAAATATCAGCCACATAAAAAACAAAAACTCAATTAGACGAAATTAACCAATTTTCTATAGAAACTGGAATGAATTGTAGTGCGTCCAAATGTGCATTTTGGACAATAGAACGTGGAGAAGTTGTGCCCTTTTCTGAACACGTAAAAATGAACGGCATGACAATAGAGCTTCAACAGTCAGGTGACAATTACTGGTATCTTGGATAAGAAGAGAATGTCACATATAATGAACTTATGTATAAGAAGAAGGCCTGGAATGAATACCCCAGGAGAGTAATGAGAACATAGTCATTAGAACTTTCAGCTTAAAACAAGAATAATGCCCACAACACTTTTGCAGTAAATGTCTCCACGCCAAACTTTGGCCTTGTGAACTGGTCGATACAAGAACTCAATGACATGGACGTTTGACCTCACGGGCAACTTAGTGTTACAGGAAACTTCAGCATCAAAGTTGATGTGGAGAGGCTGTACTTCTCCGCTAGGATGTTGATCACAGTCTCAAATTGGCATTGATGTCATATGAAGCACGCTGTATTGTGATACTGAAACATCTGCATCAGAGGAAAGAGACTTCTAACTATCTTGCCCGAATGTTTGTTAATGAAATCAACAACATAATTAGGATAGCTAATGAACTTCAGGAGGTGTATGAAATAAGGGCTGATAAGGATATATCTCCAAGGAACGTTGATAAAATCTACTTATCAAGACAACAAAATAATAAAAATGGACTATTTCATTGAGAAGACAGTACACGTGTACTTGGCACGAAAAACACAAGCCATATAAGTTACTGATCATGTCAAAAGCTTAGCATGGAGAACCAATACTTTTATGACATCCTATTTCGAAGGTGTTGTGTCGTCGCCCCCAGGCGATGAAGTAGGATCTCCCAAGGCATATAAATAGAGGTAGTCTGGCCGTGGTAGGTGTGTTGAGTAACAGTCGAGTAGCAGTTGTGTAGCGATCATCTAAAGGTGCTAGATAGCAGTAGCTTGAGGCATAACAGAAGGTTACCTCCATATAATTCAGGAAGACGTGAGCGGCACAAAGTACCTACAACATAAAAAGCAGAATTCGTTGGCAGACAAAAAAATGTAGGTTGAGATCGATGGCTCAAAAGAATATTGGTGGGACTTAGAAATTAAAACAGCCACCAATTTAAAACACAACCGTCCAGATATAGTTGTGTAGGAAGCCAAGGAAAAGATATGTTCTGCTGCGGCAATCAACTGCTCTCTTGATACGAATGTGGTCAGAAAAATACAAGAGAAAAAGGACATCTATGGACCATTAATAAGCAATTTGGAAAGCTAGACACGAAATACATTTTTAACTTCGTACCTATTATTGTTGGAGTGACAGGATATATACACCAAGACGTCTGAACTGGGGTTCTTAGGGAGAGGACGCTAATCCTTAATTTTTATACTACAAATGATTACGATATCTAGGACAAGAGAAATCAGTAAGACCTTCTTAGGATTTAAAGGATGATGAACAAAACAAAACGCCTTCCTTCAGAGCTCTGCTTCCACGTAGGTGGCCAGTCAAAAGTTATTCTAAATGAAAAAATGACAACATACACGCAATCATGCATACAAGCATTTTACGTACATGCATGCATGCGTGTACATGTATATTTGCAAGCATGCATACATTTATACTTACATACATCCTGGAGCCCTCAATGAAACTGTACAAATTTGTCAAATTTTCCAGAATTTTACCATTTATGAATGCACATGTGAAGACACGCATTTATATGCGCGTAAATACATACATAAAACAAAACATAAACTTCTGCACATGCACCTGGCTCCAGATAATGCACATATACGTACATATATGGAAAAATACCCAGTTGATGTCGGTTAAAATTCCAATGAAGAGTGATTGGGTCTCGGTTACAAACTGGCTCTTTCTCTATTGGTGAAAAATCTTGAAATAGAATTGAATAATGACACACACACACACACACACACACACACACACATACTGTTTGCTTTCTGATACTTGATTTAAATGCTTTATCCTTTGCTGCTAATGACTTCGTAGATATTTTCTCGTATTTCTGAATTGTTTTTAAATGCATATGTCAATTTTTTATCATTCCCTCCGCATCTTAAATATAAATTCTAATATCGATTGAAGGGTCGAAATTTGGTGAAAGAAAAGATGATTATATTAATCCGAGTTCTTGTCTAGTTCTTCATTTAATCCATCACAGCAGGATAAAAAGCGATGTTGATTTCAGCAGAATTTTGAAATCGCACCCTTAAGAACCGTAACTAAATACGGCAAGAAAAAAACATCATTTCTGCTTGACACGATACTAGTTCAGCCCATATGCCAACTTTTCATTCACTAATAACTTCACAAATATGGATAAGGATGAAAATAATCCCAGTTAAATGTTTCTGTTGGTTTATGTAATTAATCATCAATTTATTGTGTTTTACTCGCATACTCTAAAGCAAAATAAAAGAACGTGCAATTCTTTGATTCGATTTAAATTTGAATAAATGTGGCAACATGTTTAGGTTGCCTTCAATCTCCATGTACACTTTGAAAGCGATTTCCGCCAGCCTCCTCTTCCTTAAAAAGATAATTATCCCATTCTAAAAAAATATATCCGTTTTCGTACGTTCACTAATAAGCCAGTGTCATAGTATTTAATAAATCTTCGAAATTGAATGGATTGCTGATTTTTCGGTAATTATGAACCTTTATATGTTTAGAAGAGGTTATATAGCAATGTATTTCCTCTATTTCATTGTTGTTATTTAATTATTAGAAGAGAAATGTCAATCACAAGAAACAAAAAGAAAATACAAGCATGGTTACAGATGTTTTTGGTGAGGGTCATATCCTCTAGATAATGAGATTTATTTTCATAAGGCACCGTTGCTGTATATTTCTAGAAATAGCAATGGAAAAATGTAATGCTCATCACTCTTCTAAAGCAAGAATCGGAAACAGGTGGGAGACTGAGGAGTTCTTTGTGAGCCTAATACCTTTTATATATTTTAAAAATTTAATGTATTTGCGGGCCATTGAGCAATTGTTAGATTTTAGCTAGTCTTTTGAATAACGATTTAAGTTTTGCTTACAATTTTTGCTTTTCCAGTGACGGAAATGAGAGGCGATAATTATACAAGTAAAATATAACATACATATGAACCAATGAACAAATTCAAAAATATCAAAGCGGGCCTTTACAAAAATAACTTCGTGATCCCAGCTCTAAAGCAATTTTATTGCCAAAATTACGTAAAATGACCTTTTTCTGGAAGTGTAACATTCGTTATTTGAACTGAAATATATTTATTCTCCATATTTACGTAATAATTTTCTTGCAAATAAATTGCTTGTTTTTTTCTGAATAAGTTGTTGAGCAAAGCATGCTTAAAGGAGTGATCATTTAGTAGCCCAATACAGGTTTTTTTGTTAAAGAGTGGCTTTAACACACAGTTCATAAAATCCAACACAGAATATGTTTTGAAGAATAAATATTTTTGAATATTTTAACAAATTTATCTTCAATTTTAATAGTCCACACCAGCATATGTTTCCAATCGTGTAATGTAAATACGGTTTAGAAATTGTTTAAAATTTAATAAACTGCACCTTTTCAAAATAATTCCGTAGGCATTAACGAGGAAAAAAATAATAAAAGATTACAACCGAAAAGAATCATATCTTATTTTCTCCGTTTGCTGAATAAGACATTATCATATTAAAAATAAATGTGTTAAATGCTTTGTGATATACGTTGCAAAGACATTAAATAATCTTTTTGGTTTGTTATTTGACTTTTAATCTAATAATAAAATGAAAGGACAAAAAATGATAATGTTAAGAAGACAATTACTTGATTTGAATTTCAAAGTGTAAGCCCACATGCTTAACTCGATTTCTACCCCTTTCCTTTTATTAATACATTCCTCATGCTACGAAGATATCGAGTTATCTGACCATTTTGGCATGACATTCACCACATTAAAAGACAGTGAAAAGAAAATTAAACGGTACAGAACAATTGAACATTTTTTCTCAACATCATTTACATTGTCATCAGATTGTCAACACAGCTTTACATATGCAAATGAGTGTACATAATCATATTGTAGCAAAATTATGGAGAAAATAAAACAAAACTAACATCGAAAAAATTATTAATTCAAAACATTAATATATGCAAAGAATTTAATAGGAATTTACGATATTAAATCCCACAACTACGACAGGTCCCATATAATATTAGTAGGTTCACAAGAAAATACTGGACAAAGTATCTTCAATGGAAAGTGGCAAATGAACTGCTGTGGCACTCAAGCCTTTGCAATGAAATTCCATACGTAATAGAAAGAGAGAGAGAGACAGACAGAGAGACAGACAGAGAGACAGATAGACAGAGATTTCAGTCCAGCGCAATTAAATGTAGACCCAATTAGCCTGTATAAACCTACTATCTCGGTATCATTTCATAAGACAAATATATTATACATTTCATAAACGATTACCAGAAAAGCATTAAAACTTAAGTTTCTTCTCTGTCGTAAGGGCGGTGCCTGAGTCAATGTCCTCAAATGATAACTGAAACAGCAATTTGAACTGCGCCCAGTGTGTATTTGCAACAACATTACACATTCAGACACTCAATAAATGACATACAGACAAACAGCTCTCCACGGAGACACAAAGAAGATTTACGGTTGATCTTGTAAAGCATAAAAAGTATATATTTAAAGTCATTTGTGTGATTATCAACAAATTCGGTTATTCCTGAGGAGAGGAATAAATGCTGTCTTTTCCTGCTATTTCTATTATCACTTTTTACGGAGATGCACTTGCATAGCAAGTGACCTGATCTGAGATCGTGTGCTGGAACGAAAACAATTGCAGCGTGGAAGGTGTTTATAAGCCATTTAAAATAACACACAAAATCCGTTAGATTCACTTCAACATTTAAATTTAATTTGTCAAAATATTTTCGTCGCTTTGAGATCGCGACCTGTTCACTGACAAAATTCTGTGCTGCACAGAATTTTAGTTACCTTCTGTTTTCTTATTCTAGCTGACATGCCTTCCTTACTTCCTTCATTTCTTCTTTCTTATTTATAGTTTTCTACTCTAGGCACAAGGTCCGAAATTTTGGGGGAGTGGGGGGGTCAATTGATTACATCGACCCCAGTACGCAACTGGTTCTTAATTTATCGACCCCGAATGAATGAACTCAGAACGTAAAGACAGACGAAATACCGCTAAGCATTTCTCCCGGCGTGCTAACATTTCTTATTTCTTTATTGCCCACAAGGGGCTAAACATAGACGGGACAAACAAGGACAGACAAAGGGATTAAGTCGTTTATATCGACCCTAGTGCGTAGGCTCGAAACGTTATAGACTTTTTCACTTCCCGAGCGTTAAACTAATACATCTGTTTGTTGTCTACACCACCTGTCTTCGTCTTTTTTTTAAATTCTCCCCACCCACTATATATATATATAT
>NC_068993.1:15410340-15414743 GCF_001194135.2 Octopus bimaculoides
ATCTTATATATATATATATGGGTGTGTGAATAAATATCTATGTATTCTCTCACACACTTTCATGATATGCTGGACAAGAACGTTTATGAGATCTAAATATGTTACGTATGGGACTTCATTCTGATCTATACAATTCTCCTGAATCTATCTTATTGAACAGATCATACCTGTAGCGCGCATTTTGTAACGAAAGATACATTGGCTTTCTAGCCGGAGATTGTATTGGTTTAGATTCCGAATATTGCGATTTAGGAATACATCAATGATTGTCACATGACTCTCAATGTTGTTCTTAAGCAGTTGATGGATTGTAGCATCCTTGACATCTTTAATAATAGTCCTTTAGAAATAGTGCGTCCTGGTTTCACCATGGAAAATGAACTCGGTTATTTTTCCAATTTGACTGTCACTACTATAGGAATGTATCTCAGCATGAATTGCATTTGTATCTGGAGCATTTATAAAGGCAGAAGCTTCATAGATTCACTAGTTTCGAGAAAAGAAGCAATCTGCACCTAATGGGTTGCTTTTTTTCTATGTTCGTATTTATGCTGGATGGTGGTTTCAGACATTTTCTCCATATTGCTTTGTGTACTAAGAATAGATATATTATGCACTTTCTTTTTGTCTGTGATACACACATTTTCATTTAGTGTCAGGAGGATGGAGACATCTCATCTCCATGGACTGGATGATAGATTGCACGAAGGCTTTAAAACATTGCCATGTGTGGTTAGTGCGAACCTTTATTTATTGAAATCAATTATATTTTTTAGTCCTTAGTATTTTCCTGGAAAAAAAGGTAAAATAGAGCATTAGCTCTTCATTGCAAGTTTGGGTCATTAATGACAGCGTTGACTAATTTGTCTCCTGGTCACCCGAAGAAGAATTTGAATCTCTTTGTTGGATGCCATCTGTGTCTGCTGCAGAATCCTATTTAGGAAAAACCAACTGCTCCCCATCACACCATGATTGTAGGATGATTTGTTTAATCTTCCAGAGGTGGTTTCAGAAAGCCCGTTCCGAAATGCTTTTTATATCATATTCTCTACTTTCAGCTTTCTTGTTGGAAGCCTGCCATGAAGTGTTATCCTGCTTCTCAACTTCTACTTAACTAACAATGATCCTATGGTCAATGTTGTCTTCATTTAAAATGCTGATTCTTCTGCGACCAAAAGTTCTTTGTGCTGATGCCACAGCATGGCCACAGTCCAAATGACTGAAAGAAGTAAAAAGATTTTTAGAAAATAAAAAAAACATGTACGTTATAAAAAAATTTTAAGACATTTGGCTGTTATTTCTAGCATATGGAGATACCATCTAGGCTTAACTCCATGCGC
This sequence comes from Octopus bimaculoides, assembly GCF_001194135.2. NCBI lineage: Eukaryota > Metazoa > Mollusca > Cephalopoda > Octopoda > Octopodidae > Octopus > Octopus bimaculoides. Next base: position 15,411,681 of record NC_068993.1, read on the forward strand.
TGGTGAAAAATCATTAAAACAAATTTTGTTGTTAGTTTTGACTAAAAATGTTTCTATGTAGTGCCACAGCATGGCTGCAGTCCAATAACTGCAACATGTAAAAAGGAAAACCAAATTCTGGGGTCGATATGTTCAAGTAAAAATTCTTCAAAGCGGTGCACAAGCGGGGCCGCAGTCTAATGACAGAAACAAGTAAGAGGAAAGAAAAAGGGGGAAAAATAATTGAAAAATATAACCGTGGGGCTTTTGTCAAATTTCACACTTTAACTATGGGGCTTTTGTCCGAGGGGCTTTTGTGCGTGGGGCCTTTGTCCTAGGGAGCTTTTGTCCTACACTCAATAAAGAAACCTGCGCAAGGTGCCACGCAGTGGGACTGAACCTGGATTCGATTCATGTGGTTGGGAAGCAAGCTTCTTACCACATAACCATATCTGCGATATATACGTATGTGTGTGTACACATACACACTCACACATAGACACACTAACACATCGAATACGCACACACACACACACACATATATATATATATATGTGTGTGTGTGTGTGTGTGTGTGTGTGTGTGTATTTATAAATGCATGAATTAATATATGTATACATATATGTAGCTAAACAATTTCTTTTCTACTCTAGGAACAAGTGCCGAAATGTTGGTGGAGGGGCCAGTCGATTAGATCGACCAAAGTACGCAACTGGTGCTTAATTTATCTACCCCGAATGGATGAAAGCCAAAGTCGACCTCGGCAGAATTTGAACTCAGAACACGAAGACAGACGAAATACCGCTAAGCATTTCGCCTGTTGTGCTAACTTTTCTTATTTCTTTATTGCCCACAAGGGGCTAAACATAGAGGCGACAAACAAGGACAGACAGATGGATTAAGTCGATTACATCGACCCCAGTGCGTAACTGGTACTTTATTTATCGACCCCGAAAGGTTGAATGGCAAAGTCGACCTCGGCGGAATTTGAACTCAGAACGTAACGGCAGACGAAATACCGCTAAGCATTATCTCCTGGTGTGCTAACGTTTCTGCCAGCTCGCCGCCTTAAGGTGAACATATATTGTAAATTTGCGTGTCTTAGCTTAATTTCGAGTATATGCATATTACTCTTATGAGTTGAGATTATTTTGAAATTCCTCCAGAATTAATTTTCCTTTTAATTACCTCACTTTACGAGTAACGTCCCTCTACAATTTTTTTTTAATTGCGAGCTGTTAACTCCATCTTGCTTTCTAGCGTTTTGCTCATCGTATCGTTTATGGGGCGGGGGGAAGTATATTAGCTTTCGCATTAATATGGGGAACTGCTGAATGGTTAGCACCCCCGGGCAAAATGCTTAGCGACATTGCATCGGTCTTTACGTTCTGAGATCAAATTCCACCGAGGTAAGCTTTACCTTTCAACCTTTCCGGCTAGATGAAATAAGTACCAGTTACGCACTGGAGTCGATGTAATCAACTAACTCCATCCCACCAAGTCTTCAGGCTTTTTTGCTATAGTAGAAAGGATATTACCTTTCGCATTTCGGCGACGAGATGGCAAAACCATTAGCAGGCTGTGCAAAGTGCTTAGGGACATTACGTTCCAAGTTCAAATTCCACCGAGGTCGACTTTGCCTTTGCGTCCTTTCCGGGTCGATAAAATCAGTGCCATTTGAGCATTTGAGTGTCGTTGTAATCAACTACATCTCGCTCCTCATAACACTGGCCTTGGGCCAAAATTTGAAATCGATTTTATCTTTCGCAATGGTCGGTTCAATTTCTATATAAATTAATTGGTATTTTCTCTTGTAATTAATTACGTATCGAATTCATTAAAATCAGTTTAATCCGTTCTTTAAATTAGAATTGAACTCTAGACCTTATGACAGATTTCTTATGAGTACCAGGTGTGTGAGTGCCTGTATCACAGCATGCAGTGTTTTAGTAATTGCTCGTAAATATGGCTCGTCTTTGCAGGTGTATATTATATAACTCGGAAAAGTTCGACAATGACATGCGTCACCATCGCAATAATTCTTCATTGTTTAACAGATGCGATCATGTTTTTCTTTTCGCCATCTCCTACTTGCATTTAAATATTAATATGTAATATGAGTTCTATAGTTTCATCTCATGAATACGATAATGTATAAATGGGAACCATTTTATATTGAATGTACTCGTTTTATTTTACAAAGACGCTATTTGGCTTCATGTTGATACTTTATCATGTTGATATTTTCTCGGAATATTCTTAATTTTTGCTGTCATATATACTAATTTTAATTAAAATCTGGTGTTATATTTAATCTTTAAACAAAATGTATATTCAAAGAAGACATGTTTTATTTGTTTACGAAGTTCACAATGCATATGATCGTAAGTTGAAATATTCTACCGAAAATATAAAAATATATATTCATTTTCCAAAATTTTAAAACGCTTAATTGTAGTTTAATCTTAGAAGCCTAGAAGAGCTATGTCTCATTTATCTCCATTAAAATTTTTTTTGTTCAATTATTCCATTATTCATTAAATATATTTGTAATTTCAGGAAATTATTTACTTAATTACAGATATTCAGTCTCTCTTCCTGCTATTTCCTTCAAAGATAGGTCGAGATGTAAGTTTGTTGAGTTGTCTTTGTTATATGATTATACCGATACCGAATGAAAGTAACTCCCTTTAGCGACAATAATTTATACTTATTAGATGAATAAGTAAATTCACACCTGTCACTAATGTCAGCACATTTGTCAAAACAATTTAATAATGAATATCATCTTTACCGAACTTTGAACTAGATTATTGATGTTGCAGCCGTGGTTACTAAGTGTTTCTGATTAGTAATGATCCATTTTGAAAGGAGTATTGTTTGTAATTATTCACCTCATCGGAATTAGAATTTCCTCTAATTCAAACAATGTACTCGTTGAGATAGCATATCCCCAAATTCCAAATTTGTATACTTTTCTTTGCCAGAGCATATCTACATCAGTGTTTACATAGTCGCGTTTGCTCTCTCTCTTTCACACACACCCACACACATGCATGCGTATATATATATATGTATATATAT
>NC_068993.1:15414970-15417169 GCF_001194135.2 Octopus bimaculoides
TATATATATATATATATCGATAGGTAGATAGACACACACAGACACACATACTCACACACACACCAGGCTGCGACAAAAGTAATTTCAGATTTACAGTAGTGATATTTGACAATTTGTATCTCAATGTTATATCATTAATTTGATACAATTTGTTGCTCAATCTTTATTTTCGTATATAGCAGATGAACATTAACTGTTTATTCCTTAATAAATAACTATGATAATGTATAGAGAATAATTAAAATTAGACCAGTTGTACGCTATGTGCGGAATGGAATAAAGGACAATGCGTAACTATAGCGGTAAAAGAAATTAACATGGTGGAAACTGTAGGAACTGTTAGCGAACGTGTGGCACAAAACTGCTTTAAACTTTTTAAGGAAAGTGACAGTAGCCAGGAAGACTAAAAGAGAGAGGGAGAACTTTTGTTATGGAAGATGAGGCCTAGCTTGAAATGGTTGAATAACAACCAAGCTTCTTTCAGTTTCCCGTACCAAATCAACTCACAAGGCTTTGGTCGGCCCGAGGCTATAGTAGAAGACACTTGCCCAAGGTGCCATGCAGTAGGCCTGAACCCGGAATCATGTGGTTGGTTGGCAAGCTACTTACCACAGAGCCACTCCTACGCCTATCACAAACAGCAATGGCGTTGATTAAATAAAAAAAAAACATTAAGGTCCTCCTACACAAAGACTACCAGAAAGTTAAGAATATAGAGAGGCATTGTGGACACTTGATGATAATCGGGAAATAAGTCAAGGAAGAGAGGGAAAGACAGGGCGGAGAGAAAGAGGGAGGAAGAGAGAGAGAGAGAGAATAGATGATGGTCTTACTATTTGGCATCAGAAAGACTGGTTTAAAAATGTGCTATATATGTGTGAGATAGAAAAGCATTGGGTACTATGATCACCGAGACTGATAGCTTGAAAAAATACGTTACCTGAAATAATAGAAAACTTATGAGCATATTGGTTTCAAAATTTAGCACAAGGCCAGCGTATTTGAAGGCAGAGGCTAAGTCGATTACATCTGTGCCAGCGCTCAACTGGTATTCAATTTATCAATCTCGAAAAGATGAAAGGTAAAGTCGACCTCGGCGGAATTTCAAATCGGAAGGTAAAGACGGACGATATGCCGCAAAGCATAATCAAATAATCGCGTTTCTGATTATGCCGTCGTCATAATAGAAATATAGGCAAAAAAGCTTTCGCACTGCACTATATATGACACTGTATTGTTCTATTAGATAATGTAATTCACTGTCAGAGAAATAAAGACTGAATGATCACAATGCCAAAAGCTTTAATCTGCATTCTTATCAGATCTCGGCTCCAATTTGCGTAGAACCTAACTAAACTCTCGCTGTCCGCACCGTATAAAATTCAGCAACAGCGATGATAGTCCGTCTTATACTATTCGAGCTGCAAAGTCAACACCTTTGAATGTCGTTTTAAAAGATAACAAAACTATTTTACAGAGACATTGGGAAGACGTCTCATGGGTTTATTGTTTGATGTTTCCTTTGATCTGTTTCTCTGGGGTTACACATTGTTGTCTAAAATTGTTATTGCTTATCGCTCCAAAAATCTGAGCTAAGGACGATGTCATATTTGTTTTTAAGTGAAGGACACATTGTTTCATGTTGTTGCAGATATTCTATCTAAAGAGCATTAGATAGCTACGAATGGAATATCTTCAATCAAATTCTAACCAGGAATATCTCACGCATATTTATTCTATTTTCATAGTACATCTTAATAGTTCACAGGTTTAAGTTTTTTTCCGGTCATCACGGCTAACTTGTAGGCTATTGTAGTCGAAATACATCCAGTCATTAACGCTTCAATTTCCGTAATTAAATTGGCACCTAAGAAATATTTTTTCACACCCTGTAAATATATATCCCACTCCTGACAAGAAAATGTCTTTTTAAGTGCAGGCATGGCTGTACGGTTAGCTCCCTTCACAACCACAAGGTTCTGGGTCCAGTCCAACTGCGTCATAACTTGGGTGAGTGTTTCCGACGAATGCGTCGGGCCAACCAGAGCGGATTTCATAGACGGAAACTGAAACAAGCCCTGTGTGTTCTATATATGTATATATGTGTATGCGCGCATGTGTGTGTTAGTGCGTGTGTGTTATAAATAATGTTAGTTTGTATATATTTATACACGTAGTTATATATATATATATATATAT
>NC_068993.1:15417584-15418407 GCF_001194135.2 Octopus bimaculoides
TATATATATAATACGTACATATATACATATATAAATCATCTCAGAAGAGAGAAGTGACTGAGCGAGCAAGAATATGGATTTTTAGTAAACCAACAAGTTTTAAGATATGAAAAGCGTTGATAGGATTTTAACATCGCTGTCATATCAAACAGTTGACGATATACTTGAAATCATATTAGATATATTATTTATACAACGTATCGTATGGAAATGAAGGTATTTTAGATTTTCCACCTGTGAAAATTTGATATAAAATTTTTCCGTTAAGGTAAGTCCGTACGGATCAAATAAACGTTAGTAATGTCTTTCATTTTGAGGTCTTTTATACCCCACACATATCTTGACAAGACGGTAGCCTTCTTTAGGAATCTTTCATATTTTCGCATTATTTAGAAATGGAACAGGTGTGATATTTAAAAAAAATGCAAATGGAGACCGCTTACGCCCATTCCAAAATAAGGTTTTCTTCCTCATAGCCCTTACTATCACGTTTAACAATACTGAGAGCTAAACACTATGGTATGTTTAAACCAGTTTTGATAAACTATTCAGAAAAAAGATTATCTTCACCTACTTGTAAAGAAAACGCCTCTTCGAAGAAGAAAATTTCAGTTGCAAAATAATACACATTCTCACATTGCGTACACGGCATTATATTCATAAATACCTACACACACGTTATACATTCAAGCACGCATATATATTTATACCATTAGCTCATTACATATATATTTATATGTATGTATTTGTATATGCATACATATATATATATATATATATATATATATATATATATATATATATATATATATATATATATATA
>NC_068993.1:15418976-15419746 GCF_001194135.2 Octopus bimaculoides
ATATATATATATATATATATATATATATACATAAATATAATAACAACAATGCAATAAAAATCAAAAATACACAGCGAAAAGTGGACGATGATAAACATTGTTTTATATAGCGTTATAGACGATTATGTCGTATATCATTAATTTGATAACAGTATGCTTAATTCATGATTGAAACTTATGCAGCAACGACATCGCCAAACTTGGCGTTGGGGCTATTTATTATTGGTTGGACGATAAAATAGTATGTCTTTCCTTCTATTATATATTCTTAACTCCAAAATAATAATGATAATAATAATAAATAATAATAATAATAATAATATGATAAAAGCACCACCACCAACAACAGAAATATCAACTAAAGACCCTCCCAAACAACCAACCGACCAACCTACCAACCAAACAGTGAACCTACCACTCAGCCACCCTACAAGCATCTCAATCAATATTACTTTTAATAGCCAAGAAAATATGATCAATCTCTTGAATATTCAAGAATTATTCTGAGTTAAATAAATTGGAGAAGATAATAAGGATAAAGGAAGAAGAAACGCCAAAAAATAAAATTCTTTCAAAAATTAAAAAAAAAAAAAGAAAAAGATATAACGGAAAACAACCAAAGAGAAAAAACGACAACATAAACAGAGAGAAACAAAAGAAAATAATAACAAAAAGAAAACAAAACTACAAATTTAACCAAAAAAAAAAAAATAAAACAAAACAAAGCTTATTGGTTCATAACTGAATTAGAAATTTCATAAAGGAAAACA
>NC_068993.1:15420514-15424605 GCF_001194135.2 Octopus bimaculoides
ATATATATATATATATATATATATATATATATATATATATATATATATATACATATAGATATGCATGCATACATGTGTACACACACGCACACATACATGCAAGAACTTAATTATATATTTTTATTTATTTAAATCTTCTGTTAGTGTATATGTGTATATGTTTCTGTACGTGTATGTTTATATACAAGTTATTACGTCTATGTACGTATGAATCTATATGTGCGTACGAAAATATGCATGCATATATGAATATATGTGTGTATTCATATCATAATGATTGGGTGCTCAACGCAACAATTGACTTGAAAGCATTCTTTCCCAGCTAACAGTGATTAGAAGAAGAAGAAGAAGAAAAAACACATCAACTGGTTTTCATAGCGTCAATGAAAACACGGCATAGAGGAACAGGTTAAAGATAAGACGGAAAATATTATTTTTGTATTTAAAAAAAAAAAATTATCATAAAAAACTACAAGCAATTCCAACTAAAATTAATAAAGGATTAAAGAATACGTTTCACGAGAAATATAAATATATTCCTAAAATTAAATAGCATTTTTTTTTTAAACTTGATATATTCAAATAAAGAAAATTTAATTCATTTTTGTGATAATCATATAATCATTCATGAAATGAATCACCCGTTCCTCTTTGGCATACGATCCTTTTAATATTCAGTTGAATAGATTTAAGTGAATAAGTCTCAAGGGGAATAAATGTTGATTTCTTTCATCTCGACAAAAAGTTAATGTGGTGAGTGAGGTATGGTTGATTGGATCTTTTCTGTATATATTACTGGACCCCGAAAAGCTAAAGACGGTGTCTTGGGCGACTTAGTCCCTCCCTAAAATCTTGAGTAAATTTACTGAAAGATAATATTTCGTTCACCAATCTTATCCTTCGTTCTTAAAACTGATCTAGATTTCGATATGAAATTTAGATTAAGCTACTAAACTATTTTCTTTTACCATAGCTCGTAAAGAGTTCGGAAAATTGCTATTCCTGTTATTTTGCACAGACCTATGGGACTGAATTCAGATATGAATGAATTAACAGTTTGCACTAATATCTACGTTGCCAGTAAACAAGGAAAATATAAAGGTAAGTCAAAAGAGAGACATAGTAATGAAAGGGAGATGAAAGCTGCGATAGGACTGCTTTATCGGTTAGGACTTTTTAGAGTTGATCAAATGAATATGGAAGATGTCTGGGCAACCGATGGTACAGAAATTGAAATGTTTCCGGCAACTATATCTTTGCAGCAATTTCGTTTCCTGGTGAGTTCTATGAGGTTCAATGACATCTACACCCGGATGGAAAGGAGGCTAGAAGATAAGTTTGTACCTTTTAGAAAGTTCTTTGAGAATTTTTTTCATAATTGTATCTCTAATTATAAGATCTCAGGGTATGCGGCAGTAGACTAAATGTTGGCTTCCTTTAGAGGGAATTGTCCATTTATAGTCTAGATGACAAGCAAACCATCAAAATATAGCATAAAATATTTACTTTGGCAGATGCTAAATCTTTCTATGTGTCACATATGGAGGTCTACTTGGGGAAACAATCAGAAACCCTTTCTATGGTAGATAATTCATGAGAAACAGTGGTAAAAAGGTTAGTGTCTCATATAAATGGGTCTGGAGGTAATATTACAGTGGCTAATTGATTTACCAGTTACGGACTTGCAGTTGATCTCTTGAAGAATTAAAGATTGACATTAGTTGACACTCTGCGAAAGAACAAGATAGAACTTCTCCCTCAGTTTGTTGCCACAAGAGGCAGAATTGAATGCACAAACTTGTTTGGTTTCCAGAAGGATGTTAACCTGACCGCACATGTTCCCCGGAAAGGTAATAATGTTGTCCTACTGAGCATAATGCATCATGATGCTGCAATTGATAAACGTACAAAGGAAAAAGTGAACCATAGATTATTACCTTCAACAACAGTACTAAAAGAGGGACAGACACCGTGGATCAGTTGCGTTCCATCTACAATGTTTCCAGAAATACTCGACGTTGGCGAGTTACAGTTTTCTACCCAATACTCAATATTGCAGGAATAAATGCACACAATATTTTGATAGCAAACTCTGAAACAGCTATCAGGCGCCGAGAGTTTCTGAGGAAATTGGAACTCAAGTTGGTAGAGGATCATATCCATCATCGCAAGACAAACCCATATTTGAGAAAAGACTTGTAAAGGAAGATTCGACATTTCTCAGCATCTAAGGAATTACCTCCAAAACGCCATCGTGAAGATTGCATAAAGAGATGCTCATTGTGCCCCAGGTCAAAAGATCGTAAGATAAGAACTTGCTGCCAGAAGTGCTATAAGCCCATCTGCTTGGTAGATGCTATGCACATTTGCATTGACTGCTTTGCTCAGAATGATGAGGATGATAGTGCAAACAATGAGTAAATAGTAAATATGAAAGGAGTACTCTCCTCACCAAAAAATAGTCTTATTTTGTCTGACCTTCATTTTCAAAGAGTACTTGTTTGTTTTTGTTTACATGTTAAATAAATACATTATATCAGAATATGCTTTTTGGTAATATTATTGCTTAAGAACACATATAAAGTAATAAAATGTATTAAAAATAGCTGAAACTATGAGTGGGGTTCTCCATATCCCACCGACCTAACCATGAAAATTACAGAACCGCACCACTGGAGGGTTAATGAATAATTGATGCTTAATATGGGGATATCTTTACATTCAAGGATCGGCGACAAGTCAACTTCCTGATTTAGGGTTAAATCTATTGTTTAAATCTGCTCCAAATGTAACAATAATGCAGGGATCTATGTCTCTCCCCAATGACCCTGGCTATAACAATATAAACTGCTCTTAACGAATTCATTATTGCTTTGAGCTTATCTGCACTCTCTCTGCTTCTCATCTCATCTCTTCCTCAGTTGCGTGTTATCAGCAAACAACTTCCTCGATATATCAGAAAACCTTTCCACAAATAGCTCTTATGTGGGCTCACTAAAAGCACCTTCGCGTTTCGTAAGGCTAGTGCCAATTTAACTTTAAAAGAAGATGAAATTACAATCTTATTTCCAAAATGGCAGTCAGTTCGAACAGATGCGTTTTTCTATACTCTACGGATCTTGCTTTCCTTTTCCAATTTTTCTAAAATACAATAGATCAAAATTTTGTGGACTATACATGCACCAGTAACATGATTTATAAATTCTGTAGGATTTTCGTCACATAATATAAAAACGTGTACTTTCATTTCTCAAATACTTATGGCAAATACCCAAACGGTTCTGTGAATTATAAGAAGGTAGCTTAGTTATATTTTCTTACGAAAGTGCAGAACCACGTATTTGCGATCGCCTACCAATATTTTGCAAACATATCTTACAAATTACTAGGTGTTAACATCAACGTCAATGCCAATGCTCATAAACCTGTATATTTCACTGGTCAAGTTATAGTGTCTTGATCATAAGAGCTCATTTGAGACACATTGTCTCCGCTTTCCTCTTACCTAAACTTCTATCAAGAAACTAAGTAAACGCACTTGTATATTTGGCCCTTGACTACAGCAAACACGTTGCTTCAGACATCGCACTAAACTTATTTTTAATGGCGTTTTAGGTTACATGAATTGCATTTTTCGCGCACACTGGTATTGTGTAGGGTTAGCCTGTGTAGAAATTTCCGACGACCAGCTTAGTCATTGCCACATATCGAACAGGTACTGGTTTGATCTTTTGCAAAATTGCGAATATGCGCTTGGAGCATTATTATTATTATTGTTCATTAGTTTTATTTTTATAACGTGCTTTCACTTCACTACCGAGCGCGGCTCTGTGCACCTTGGGTATGTGCTGTGGTTTGCTGTGGTGCTCTTATGGTTACTGTATGTAAAGTGTTTTGCGTAGGATGTGTGCTGTGCCCAGTAGTGCAATTTTCTGTATGTTATATATATTTGTAAGTCCTGATGTTTTTGTTATGTGTTTGTCTGAATATTTTTTTATTATACCTCAGGCACCTACTATAATAGGAATTGTTTCTGTTTTTAGATTCCACATTCGAGTTACCTCTATTTCCAGGTCTTTGTATTTTGAAAG
>NC_068993.1:15425774-15435774 GCF_001194135.2 Octopus bimaculoides
ACTGGGACAGCTAAAGTGTTTATACCCATTATCTTGTTTTTAGCATTGAGCTCTGTTTTTAGTATTGATCTAACTCGTCTATAGTACTCTTTCTTTATTTTTTTCTTTCATTTGTGTATGTTGTATCCTATCTAGTTCATTGACTCCTAAATATTTATATGGTTGGCTTTCGTCTAGTTCTCTTATTTCATTGGCTTTATCTAGTGTTATATTGCTACTTTTAACTAATTTTCCTCTTTTCAGGGTTGCTTTGGCACATTTTTCTCATCCGAATTTCATATATATTTCCTTGGTAAAGCCGTGTACTGTCTGTAGTAGTGTTTCTAGCTCTTTGTCATTATTATTATTATTATTATTATTATTATTATTATTATTATTATTGCTTCTAACGAAGGTACAAGGTTTGAAATTCAAGGCAGGAGACTATTTTTTATAAAATGGACTGCAATGTTTGACATGTACATTCGTTTTCGATCCCCGATTGATGAAAGTCGGAGTTGACATAGCAAGGAGTGGCACTCAGAACGTACAGTAGGGAAGCTTAATTAACATAAGTGATTTTTGCCCAACGAGCGAACGATGTTTTCACTCCATCATACAATTCTGCTGAATGGGATGACTTCATATATTTTCCAAAAAGAGCAAAGAATGACATAGACTTCCATGACCACCAAGACTACTAAGACAAAATCCGTCCTCAGTTATCATTCACCGACATATTTGTTTAGTGCGAGCAGCCATGATCACTTCTGTCGACCATTTTTATAAACAATTACTGGAGGAGAGTTTATCTGCTTTTGTCTCTCACCCTCCTTCGCAAATGGATATTAAGAATTAGATGTGTATTTATCAGAATAGAAAAGTATGTTTACACGCTACCCACGAAAAAATCTATTTCGCCAAAACAGATATTTTGCCCTATTAAAACAAGGCGGTGGTGTAGCTTTCGAAGTGAAGTCGTTCAATACATAGATCTCACTTACACGGGGAAAATATCTAACAGAACTCCAGAGACTTTTAATGCTTGCACACTAAACATGCGCAGAAGAGTTTTGAATCTCTACACGCACCTTGCGCAGACCTACTTACCTGCAATTCAATTTGTTAGCGATTTATGGACGCTATCCACAGTTCCAGAACCGAAAGTACCCCGGAACAGAACAGTTGGGTTATTCTCATCGAGGTGTAGCGCCTAACTATGAAAGTTATGGTTCTTCCCTGCCACTGTTAAAATGAAACTTCCAACGACTACTTTGCTGTACAGTAGAATACAGTAAGTAACAGAGAACATTTCAAGTTTGTGTCCAGTTTTGGACTTTGTTTGGCTGGGGATGCAATTCCGTCAAACAAACAAGCAGTGGTAAACATACTTGACAATGGTGGATCACAACTGTTCACTGTTAAGAAATCTCTGTAGATACTGTGTATGTCTTCGCAACAACAACCGCGGCATGCAGAACTTCCCTTGCAAAAGTTGTTCACTACCGAGACTACCTGTTCAGTGGAAAACCTCCGTACAACAAAGAATGGATACACAGTCGATCCAATATTTCCAGATGAAACCTGAAGCAAGTCGTTGAGGCAGTTAAGTATAACAGAAAGAATATACGCTCCTTGAGGTTCATTTATTTGTAACACTGAGAAGCCTGCTCGTAAACGTGTTCCATTTATTATACAGCTAGGAGTTCAGAGTGAACAAAGCGGTACAGCTGTTCACTAGTCTTTCTGTCCAATATCACACTCCTCTTATTTGCGCTTTTTGTTTTTCGACAAAATTACTCTTATTATTATTGTTCTCAGCATCGGGGATATGGAGACTCACCCGTTCTACTGCTAATTTCAGTAGACGTCGGTGAATAAGATTGCCATATATACAAAAAGCTCAAACGGAAGACTACGAAACCAGATGATTTTCTTGTTAATCCACTAACGCCATATGTATCTCAGCCAGCGTTAATGAAATTTGCTCACACGTCAAATTTTTCCTCCGAAAGACATGATAAATCGATACTTAGGTACATAACATTATTCAGTTTGCTGCTTGCATGGAACGGTTGAACAAAGTACCGCTCGAAAAATGTACGTATCTGCTTGCAATCGATTATATTCAGTTCATCCTGGTTTTATGGCCATACCACACCTCTGTCACTGAAGACGATCAAATTGCTTACTAACAACAGTAGTCGAACGCGCTGATCCCTGAAAGTCTCGTCTAAAAGCCTCATCGAAAAGGAATTTAATTTTTCGTATTTTTCAACGTTTGACTGAAGTATTTGCAATCTGGTTTCTGACATAAGCTTAGACAGCAGTGATGTTTCTTTTACGCTGTTGCGATACTTCAAAGGACATATATTAAATCATAGTTAAGGACAATGGTCCTAGTAGATAAATCTCTGATCTTAGATCCCCTCACAAGGGTTCAATTTTTCAACTCATTCCAGCAAGTTTATTCAAAAGTAGAAAAGAAAAAATTTTCACCAGATTCAGTTATCTCTGAGACGCCCTTTCCTTTTCTTTCTTTATATAATTTTACTGGAGGTGCAATGGCCCGGTGGTTAGGGCAACGGACTCGCGGTTATAGGATCGCGGTTTCGATTCCCAGACCAGGAGTTGTGAGTGTTTATTGAACGAAAACACCTTAAAGGTCCACGAGGCTCCGGCAGGGGATGGTGGTGAACCCTGCTGTAATCTTCCACCACAACTTTCTCTCACTTCCTGTTTCTGTTGTGCCTGTAATTCAAAGGTTCAGCCTTGTCACACTGTGTCACGCTGAATATCCCCGAGAACTACGTTAAGGGTACACGTGTCTGTGGAGTGCTCAGTCACTTGCACGTTAATTTCACGAGCAGGCTGTTCCGTTGATCGGATCAACTGGAACCCTCGACGCCGTAAGCGACGGAGTGCCAAAAACAACAACATAGTTTTACTAGACGTAACAGCCAATGTTATTTTCTTTTTTTCAAATTCATATAGTACCGTATAAAGACAGAAGCATTTGCTATCAGTGTTGTCGTTTAGCCATTCAGCCCTCGTAGTAGTAATAGCAATTATGTTTTATTTGAGCTCACCATCAGCGATTTTGGATTAAGTGAATGAGTCGACATTATTGACCCTGTCACCAAATTGGAATTTTATTTCGTGGCTCTGTGGTAATTAGCTTGCTTACCAACCACATGGTTCCGGGTTCAGTCCCACTGCGTGGCTCCTTGAGCGAGTGTCTTCTATTATAGCCTCGGGCCGACCAAAATCTTGTGAGTGGATTTGTTACACAGAAACTGAAAGAAGCCCGTCGTATATATGTATATGTATGTATGTGTGTTTGTGTGTCCGTGTTTGTCTGCCCAACATCGCTTGACAACCGTTTCTGGTGTGTTTACATCCCCGTAACCTAGCGGTTCTGCAAAATACACTGATGGAATAAGTAGTGGACTTACAATGAATAAGTCCTGGGGTCGATTTGCTCGACTAAAGGCGGTGCTCCAGCATGGCCGCAGTCAAATAACTGCAACAAGTAAAGAGTAATGACTGAAAGACGTACATTAAGGTTGAGATAGGTGGGTTAAGAATTCAAACCAGAAAATTAATAATACTAATGATAATTTCAATTTTTGGCACAAGACCTGCATTTTGGAGAGGGCTTAAGTCGATCACATCGATCCCAGTGATTAACTGGTACGTATATCGTCGACCTCGAAAGGATGAAAAGCAAAGTCGACTTCGGTGGAATTTGAACTCAGAACGTAGATACTGACGAAATGTGGCTGAGCATTTCGCCCGGCGTACTAACGATTCTGCCAAATAATGATAACGATAATCATAAGGCATGAAATTTTAGAGAGAGTGGGGTAGTCGATTACATCGACCTCAGCACTTGACTGGTACTTTATCTATCGACCCCGAAAGGATGAAAGGCAAAGTCGACCTCGACAGAATTTAAAGTTCGAACATAATGACGGATGATACGCCTTTAAGCATTTTGTCCAGCGTGCTAACGATTCTACCAGCTTGCCGCCATTAAATAATAATAATAATAATAATAATAATAATAATAATAATAATAATAATAATAATAATAATAATAATAATAATAATAATCCTTTCTGTTATAGGTACGAGGCTTGAAATTTGCGAGACGGAAACCAGTCGATTAGATCGACCCAAGTACGTAACTGGTACTGAATTTATCGACTCCGAAAGGATGAAAGGTAAAGTTGACCTCGGCAGAATTTGAACTCAGAACGTATCGACGGGCGAAATACCACTAAGCATTTCGTCCGGGATGCTAACGATTCTTCCCACTCTCCGGCAATAATAATAATGATGATAATAGGAATAATAATAATAATAATAATAATAATAATAATAATAATAATAATAATCCTTTACAATATAGGCACAAGGCCTGAAATTTGAGGGAGGGGGCTAGTCGATTACATCGACCCACGGTGTTGAACAGGTACTTATTTTATCGACTCCGAAAGGATGAAAGGCAAAATGGACCTCGGCGGAATTTGAACTCAGTATAATAATAATGATGATGATGATAATGATGATGATCATAGTGGTCGTGGTCGCGGTCGCGGTCGTGGTCATGGTGGTGGTGGTGGTGATGGTTATGATGACGATGATCATGATCATGATGACCATGATGCAGATGATGATGACGATGATGACGATGATGATGATAATAAAACAAGAGATTATCCCTTATTGCTATGATGACAGACCAGAGGAGCTGAATATTTAGCACGCAAACACACACACACGCATATATATATATATATATATATATATATATATATATATATATATATACTCACATGCATACACACACACACACGTGCGCATGTAGATAGGTTTATGTATGTGTGTGTGTGTGTATGTGTGGTGTGTGCTGCACGCATGTACTTATTCAGCTATCAATTTCTCTGTCTCTCCGTCTCTCTCTCTCTCTCTCTCTCTCTCTCTCTCTCTCTATGTCTCTCTCTCTCTCTCTCTCTCACATACACTCTCTTCTGTGTTCGTAGCTTGTGTGCCTGCGTGCACGCCCACACTAACACATATGCATACATACATACATACACACATACATACATACACACATACATACATACATATATACATACATGCATACAAACGTACGTACATACATACATACATATATACATACATATATGCATACATACATACATATGTACATACATGCATACATACGTACGTATGTACATACATGCATACATACATACATACATACACACATGCATACATACATACATACATACATACATATATACATACATGCATACAAGCGTACGTACATACATACATACATACATATATACATACATGCATACAAACGTACGTACATACATACATATATACATACATGCATACATACATACGTATGTACATACATGCATACATACATACATACATACATACATACATACACGCACAAACACACACGTATATGTGGGCTGCATCATCATCATCATCATCACTAGTATCATTATCATCGCTGTCGTCGTCTTGGTCATCGTCACTAAAATTATCGTCATCGTCATCGTCATCGCTATCATCGACATCGTCATCGCCACAACCCTCAACGCCACCACCGCCATCACCACCCCGAGCACCATCACTATCATCATCGTCATCAGCGACAACATTAATGTCACAAATCAACATTTTCACACCAGGTAGCAGTAGACGGCAATTAGTAGTAGTAGTAGTAGTAGTAGTAGTAGTAGTAGTAGTAGTAGTAGTAGTAGTAGTAGTAACTGAAGAAGAAGAAGAAGAAGAAGAAGAAGAAGAAGAAGAAGAAGAAGAAGAAGAAGAAGAAGAAGAAGAAGAAGAAGAAGAAGAAGAAGGAGTGTAATCCGTTCACGACTTCAGCAATTGCATTAATGTCAGCCACTGGGATAACAATGAACTATAGCAGCAGCAACTGTTGCTGCTGCAACTTTAACAGCAGCACCAAGATCATCATCATCATCAGCAGCAGTAGCATTGACAGCTACAGCAGCATGATCATCAGTGCCAATAACAACAATAACAACAACAACAATAACAATAACAGCAGCAGCAGCTGTAACAGCAGTAACTTTCAAATTCAGCAGTTACTGTAGAATCGAAGATCTGTTGAAAACGAAGAGAGTAACGGTCTTCGGAATATCGATCTTTGCATTTGGCCTTTTCGTCGATCATTCTTGAACTTTTGCTGCTAATGGTTTTATTGTTGTTTTAGGTGTTGTCGCTCTTGTTATTGTTGTAGTTGGAGTCGGTGGTGTTACGGTAGTAATAGCAGTACCGGTAGAAGTTGTAGTAGTGGTTCACTTGTCATTGTTTGTATAGTCTTTGCTAGTGCAGCCTTTACAAAGGTAGTTTGTTCGGTAATTTTGCTTTCGTTGCCACTAATATTGTTGTTGTTGTTCGTGTGCCATATTAGTTGCTTCGTGGCAACAATGGTGTTAATGGTAGTAGTAACGTTGTTAATATTAATTATTAGTATTAATGTTAGTATGGTTAGTATTATTTTTATTATTGCTGTTGCAAGATAGTTCTTCGATTATTGTGCTTTTTCCTTTGTGTTGCTGGTGTTGTTAGAAGTCACATTGCTTATTTCCGTGGTAGATGCATTGTCGAAAGTATTACAGTTAGAATTCTAAGTATTGTTGTTAATGTTACTGTTGCAAAATAATTGTTTGATTTATTGTGCTCCAGTTTGTGTTGCCGTTAGCAGTAGTAGTTATATTAGTAGTAGTCGTCGATGTAGAGGCGGTGTAGGCGGTGATATTGTTTTGGTTACGATTTTCGTTACTTTGGTTGCAGTTTTGCTACTGTTGACGTTTGCACCGTTGTCTCTGTTAATATTGTGCTGTTAAAAGATTTTTGTCAGTGTTTTCGATCTTAATTGTATTAGTTATAATAAAGCTGTTAACATATTTGCGTGTTATGGTAGCTGTAGTTACCATTCTGTTAATACTCTTATTATTATTATTATTATTATTATTATTATTATTATTATTATTATTATTGTTGCTGTTGTTGTTGGTAAGGCGGCGAGCCGGCAGAAACGTTAGCACGCCGGGCATAATGCTTAGGAGTATTTCATCTGTCTTTACGTTCTGAGTTCAAATTCCGACGAGGTCGACTTCGCCTTTCATCAATTCGGGGTCGATAAATTAAGTACCAGTTGCGTACCGAGATTGATCTAATCGACTGGCTCCCTCCCCCAACATTTCCGGCCTTGTACCTAGAGTAGAAAAGAATCGTTAGCACGCCGGGCGAAATGCTTAGCGATATTTCATCTGCCGTTACGTTCTGAGTTCAAATTCCACCGAGGTCGACTTTACGTTTCATCCTTTCGGGGTCGATAAATAAATACCAGTTACGCACTGGGGTCGATGTAAATGTCTAGTTCCCTCCCCCAGAAGTTCAAGCCTATTATTATTGTGGTTGAGGCAGCGAGCTGGCCGAATTTTTAGCACTCTGTCCGAAATGTTTAGCGATATTTCGACCGTCGATATGTCCGGAGTTCAAATTCTGCCGTGGTCGACTTTGCCGTTCATTCTTTGAGATGGATACAGTAGGGATGACGATATCATCTTTGTTATAATCTTGTTCGTAGTATGATAGCGATAGTGTCATTAATGCCATTGGGGTGGTGCGATGGTGTCGAAGACGTCATTGCTGCATTGATGGTGGTGGCGTCGATGGTGAAATTGAAACTGTTGTTACAGATATCTATCTCATTCATATTGCTCTTTGTCTGGTTGAACTACTATCGTTCGTTGCTTTTATTTTAGCCTCAGTCTTTGTTATATATTATTATTATTGCCGCTATTGATGTTGCTATTTCGTTTGCTATCATTCTTGTTGCTAATCTTGTATTCTGTTGTAGTTTCCTTTTCTGTCTCCACTTTTTCTTATACATTTGTTATTACCTCTGCCTTAGCGAAGCCAGAGGTATTGTTTTCAGTCGTGTTTGTTTATCTGTGAACAAGATATCTCAAGAACCGCCGGATGGATTCGGATGAAACTGCCAGGGACGTTTGGCCTCGTGATAGGCACAAATTGATTAGATTTTTGGATCGATCCAGTACGGACAAGGATTTAGGATTATTTTTCCGGTTATTTTGATTAATTTTTGAGAGCAGTCGGGTTCATATTTAGTATTCTCGTTTGTGAAAGCAGTCGAGTTCGTCTCAGATTTTTTCATTTTAGAAATCATCTCCGACTAATCGTTGAGAGTGCGTTGGTATTGCCTTGGCGGAAGTTTCTGCTCTCTGAGTGTTCTTCTTGTAGCTGTATTCAACTGATGCATTTGACGCTGTCGTTACTGTTGTTGGTGCTACTATAACCGACGTTCCATTCTCATCGTTCGATTAATCGCTGTGCTGCCATTGTTTTTACTGTTGTTGTATTTCATTGTTTATTGTTAGTTGCTTCTAAATAATTGTTGCTGTTGTTGTTCTTGTTGTTAATATTTATGTTCGCCGTAAGGCGGTGAGCTGGTAGAAACATTAGCACGCCAGGCGAAATGCTTATCTATCAGTATTTCGTCTGTTTTTACGTTCTGAGTTCAAACTCCGCGGAGGTCGACTTTGCCTTTCATCCATTCGGGGTCGATAAATTAAGTACCAGTTACGTCCTGGGGTAGATCTAATCGACTGGCCCCCTCTCCAAAATTTTGGGCCTTGTGCCCTGAGTAGAAAAAATTCGTTAGCACGCCGAGCAAGATGCTCAACAGCATTTTGTCCGTCTCAGCGTTTTGATTCAAATTCCACCGAGGTCGACTGTGCTTTTCGTCCTTTCGGGGTCAATAAATTAAGTACTAGTTGAAAACTGGGGTCGATGTAATCGATTAGTACCCTACTCTCAAATGTAAAGCCTTACACGTAGAAAAGAATATTTATGCTCGTCATGAGGCGGTGAGATGGCAGGAACGTTCGCACGCCGAGGAATACTTGACAAAATTTCATTCTCTCCACGTTCAGATTTATAATTCCGGCCGAGCTGTGCTCTACCTTTCATCCATACGGAGTCGATAGAATAAGTACCAGTTCATGGGTGGAGTCAATGTAAACGACTTATCCCTCCCACCCTGATATTACTGGCCCCGTGACAAAATTTAAAATCAATATTTATTTTCGTCATAAGGCAACGGACTGGCAAAATTGTTAGCACCCTTACAAAACGCTTAGCAACATTTTGCTCGTCTCGATCTTCTGAGTTCAAATTCAGATAATGACTAGTTTACATTTCGTCGCTTCGGGGTCCATGAAATAAGTACCCCTTGAGTAGTCGGGTGTATATAATCAGCCAACTCCCCCCGCTCGAAATTACTGAGCGTGTGCCAAAATTCGAAGCCAATGTGTATGTTTGTCACACTACTCTTGAGTCTGTTGCTATTGTCAACCATCTAGCAATTATTCTGATTCTATTGTTTATCTCCATGGTGCTAATTACCTGGGCTGTTATTGCCTTTTGTCTAGCAGTTGTTTTCCTTGCTGTATTTCGAGTGTATTGTTTATGTTATTGTTTCTGTTGCAGTTGATGCAGCTACTACTGTTATCCCTCTTACATATTTGCGTTATTATTTTTGTTGTTATTCTATTGCTGAAGGCGCAGTTGCTAATGCATTTGTCCTTGTAAATCTTTATTCTACGACTAACACATCAATCCATCTTGTAATTGTTTCGGCGGGATCAATATGTCAAATTGCATTTGATATTATTACAGAGTGGTGTGTGATGTTGTGAGTGTGTTGTAGTGTGGTATAGAATGACGGTAAGTAAGAACGAAAGAACTAGACGTTGTAGAACTGTTATAGATGGCCAGAAACGTAAGAAAAACAGGAAAATAGATGAGACGAAACAGCATGGTTCTTCTTCATGTTTCCATTAAACATAGCAGTAATGGTTGCAGTGAAACCATTGCTGTCGATGTCGTTTACTCATAGAGGAGTAGAGGTATGTTCGATGCATTTTGGCCTTGA
>NC_068993.1:15438413-15439105 GCF_001194135.2 Octopus bimaculoides
TGGTAGCGGTGGTGACTGTGGTTGTCATGATGGCGGCGGCAGCGGTGGTGGAGGTGATGGTGGTGGTAGTAGTGGTGTTGGTGGTGGTGATGGTGGTGGTGGTGGCGGTGGTGATACTGGAGCTTGATAGTGATGATGGTGGTGACTGTGCTGGTAATGGCGATAGGTTTTTGGTTGAAACAGAAAAAAAAAAAATAATAACACCAAGTAAAGGAAAAATGAAGGAGAAAAAAAAAGAAAGAAAACGAACCTAAAAAAGCCAAATGAAAGAAGAGAGATTAATTTTAAACCAAGCATTTTCTTCTTGCTGCCAACACATACACGCACCTTAACTTGCAAGGAATTCAATTATTGACTGGTATTGATTTGATTAGGAGAGTCTGAAACATATATAACGCTCTCTCGTTGTGTTTAACTCTTATGTGGGATACTCACATGCGTTGTTGTTTTCAGCGATGCTGTGTCCTGTTGTTTTCTGTTTCGTTTTCCGCCATTTTATTTATTACGATATTTGGTCCTTTTATATGTGCGTATGTGTATGTATATATGTATATGTATGTATGTATGTATGTATGTTTGTATGCATCTATATATATATATGTATGTATGAATGTATGTATGAGTGTGCGTATATGTGTTTTATTTTGTCTCCAGTTGTTTATGTGTGTGTATATATATATATATATATATAT
>NC_068993.1:15439466-15440460 GCF_001194135.2 Octopus bimaculoides
TATATATATATATATATATATATATATATATATCCGTATTTTATTACGGCCGATCCGCCAATTAGCCCAGCCAGCCACAGGTCTCTGAAATAAGAGCGACCTGTTCTCTTGTCAGTTCGTAGCAATTCTCTCTCCAGTGTTCGATGCTGAAGAAGAAGTAACTGCTACGAAATGCACGCATCAGTCGATCTGGCTATGGCATCTCTGAACTGACTTGCTTACACCTAATGGCGAAATGCAGTTAATGACCTTCTTACGGATTCGAAAAAATCTTGAGCGTGTTTGAACTGGTAACAAGTTTTCTATTTGTACACATCATCGCTGCTTAGCCATTCTAATCTGTAAGTATATGTATTTATGTATATATATTCAAATTCTTATTCAGACAAATATGCTTTCAACTTATATAAAACCACCTCACATGTTTCGAACATTAGCTATTAATCTTAACTATTAATTAACAAATAGTTTTAATCTAAGTTCATTAATATTTAATTGACTATGTAGCTATCTGGTTTTTAATTATCACGACCAATTGCTGTAATTGAAATCAAGTTTATTTACTCTTGATCACGAATCGGATACATTTTGTTCGAGTTGTTACTGTTGTCTTTGTTTTGTAACTTTGGATTATATATCTCCTTGTGCAGCTGACCTTAGCTGAAATGCGTTCCTGTCGTGACCATGCAGGTTTATTTTCATAGATTGTATAACTAGAAACATATGAATACAACGTGTCCTCTCTTGTTTAAAAGACAAAAGTACAGTTTCGGTGAAATTTGGCCAATTAGATGATTTTACCTTGTATCGTATTTTGAATAGAATTGTATAGTTATTCTAAACAAAGGATAAAGGGTGAGTGAATCGCTTACCAATTTTATGATCCATCTTTCCATCCATACTAGTCGAAATCTTTGGCAATTTTGCGTGATATGTACTGAAGTTTGTAGATGACCAATAATATCGCTTTCTCTATTTTTGTACACCCCCCCCC
>NC_068993.1:15440470-15446445 GCF_001194135.2 Octopus bimaculoides
CCCACACACACACAAACACACACACGCACGCACACATATATATGTGTGTGAGTAGATATCTGCGGAGATGTGTCTGTGTGTGTGTGTTTGCAAACGGCGCTATTTTGTTCGCACATTGGGTTAAGTTCCAGACTACGCAATATAATAGGGTCTACATTAATTGGCTAGAGAGGATTGAACTGGCGACCGTAACAAGTGGAAGCTCACACTACTTAAGTACAGGTGTATACGTCCATCCGTGAAGGCACGTGGTTTAGTGGTTAGGGTATTCGGTTCATGATCATATGGTCGTGAGTTCAATGCCCGTTGACGTGTTGTGTCCTTCAGAAAGACACTTTATTTTATGTTGCTCCTGTGTGTGTGGTAGGGGGTGGGGTGGAGTATTGCTCACAACTCATTTTAAAGCCTCCAAACCTTGCCGTACGGAACTACTGAAGTGTTCTCCAGTCAAGGAATTCACTCGAATGTTTTTAATATAGCGATTTTCATTCACAACATCAAATGTGCTAATTAGCAATGTTAAATCCGATGACGAGTAACGTTTAAAATTCAAGAAGTTCATAAAGAAATTTGAACTCGGAATGCATAGAACTCGGAATGCATACAGGGTGTCTACAAAGTCTGGGTACATGGAGATTAACACATACTTTAAGAAATTATTATTTCTTATATTTAATTGTTTATTTTATTTTATTTATTCCATGTACCCAGACTTTGTG
Organism: Octopus bimaculoides; assembly: GCF_001194135.2. Classification (NCBI taxonomy): domain Eukaryota; kingdom Metazoa; phylum Mollusca; class Cephalopoda; order Octopoda; family Octopodidae; genus Octopus; species Octopus bimaculoides. The sequence goes on from NC_068993.1 coordinate 15,441,190, forward strand.
GACACCCTGTAGAACATCTGTTCCAATGTTCTTAGAGATCTTCTAATCCGCCACCTAAATGGAATTTGATCTATTTTTCGAGATCCCGAAAGGATGGAAGTTAAAGCTGACCTAACCGAGATTTGAGCTATGAATATAAAGAGGAATCCTTCTTCTCAACGCTCTTACCGTTTTGATTAATATTTTTAGCCGTAACATTACATATTTAAACAAGTGATCATATAGAAAATGCATTCCTTTGCATGAAATAAATATTTTAAAAAAGACTAATATTAAAACATAAATTGCTTACTGACGCATGTTCTTAAGTGAAAGGAAAATTAATTTAAGAAAAAAATTATCTTTTCCTACTGTGCATAACTTAGACGCAATTCTTTCTATAAAGTTATCTACAATTTTCTATATTTCCTGGTGCCTCAATAGCGGCGACCAATTTTGATAACGTCACTTCAATCATTGACGTCACCGCTTCTGATATTACAGAACAAAATGAATATTTATTTTATCACCGCGTCAATCGGAACTGCAGTTAACACATACGATTCCTCTCCATGTGTTAGTTAATATTCTTTTCTACTGTAGGCGCAAGACCTGAAATTTTAGGAGAAAGTTGAATACATCAACCCCAGTGCTTCACTGGTATTTATTTCATCGACCCTTAAAAGATGAAAGGAAAAGTCGACCTCGCCGGAATTTGTTTCCAGAACGTAAAGACGGACGATATTCTTAGAAGTATTTTACACAGCATCCTAACAATTCTGTCGGCTTGCCGCCTTTATCCAAGTTGATATTAATTTAAAATTTTGGCACAAGGCCAGCAATTTCGGTTGGAGGCGTAAGTCCATTACATCGACCCCAGTGTTCAACTAGTAGACCTCGGCGAAATTGGAACTCAGAATGTAAAGATAGACAAAATGCTACAAAGAATTTTGTCCGGAGTGCATTTCATCCGTCGCTACGTTCTGAGCTCAAATTTCGCTGAGGTCGACTTCGCCTTTTCTCCTTTCGGGGTGGATGAATTAAGTTACCAGCTGAATACTGGGGTCGATGTAATCGACTAGTCCCTTCCCTCAAACTATAGGTGTATTCAGTCAAGACAGATGTTAGTATTTTATACATTGTTGTTAAGAGCAAGTTATGGGTTTATAATCTTTTGGTTCATTGTTTCTTCATTGTTTGGAAGTTGCAATGTGATAACATTAACTATCCAAGAGGGAATCATACAATAGAGGCGGCAAAATCTTCAAACATTTCTGGTCTTGTACAAACAGTATGAAACGTAATTGGTTAGAGGGTGGACTAGTTACCAAATTAGAAGAGGCGAGTAAAAAGCGCATTGCGACCGATGTGTTAGCGGCGAGAATGAACCATGATAATTTCTTCGAACCGAAACACGAAGGTTGCGTTATTAAAGCTAAAGCCTGTGCCCTCAAATGGAAAGGATCTAAAGCAGTCCGATGGGCCCTAACGGTGGAAATGCGACGTGGAAGTAAAACCACGATCAGGATCGGAATGGGGGCGTGATACGCGACTCTGAGCAGATGTGTGTGACTTTTCAGCAGCACTTCGAGAAATTGTTTGGAGGGGGTGATGGGTCGATGACATTACTGGACTTTAGGTCGTACCTGAGCGGCTCTGATCAATTTGGATCAGAAAAGCATTCGATATGTTCGACCATCGCTACCTGGAAGCAAGCGGTTTCGGAACCGTTTTCAGAGACTGGGTCACTGCAATGCAGAGTGACACCTGTTCAGTGGTCAAAGTAAACAGCCACCTACCGGAACCGTTTGGCATCGCACGCTCTGTCCGTCAAGGCTGCCCGCTGTCGCCTCTTTTATACGTATTGGCACTTGCTCCACTGTTTCCAGAGGCGAATTGTCCAAAGAATTCCTTTTAACACATGGCTATGATACCCCCCCCCACACTCTACTACTACTTCTCGAAATCGGAAATGCACATATTGTCAGTCTTTTAGGGACATGTTCAACTGGTTATAGTCAAACAACTAACAAGCTAATCTAAGGTATTGAACGGAATATTTGCTGTAACCCATCGTTTACACCAAGACGAAACAATGTACAGGATAACACTTCCAGTCAGATAAGATCAGAAGCCATGAGTGCCACTGTCTGGTACTGCATCAGGTTTATTATTATTATTATTATTATTATTATTATTATTATTATTATTATTATTATTATTATTATTATTATTATTATTATTATTATTTCATATGCACACAACTGATTAAACTTTTGGAAAAGAAAAAAAATCCTAACTTCGAGCTACAACAAGTAACCTTAGATGCCAAGAATCCTCCTAAGTATCCTGGCTGTCCTTAATAACACTGTTTTCTGCAGCTGTACTAAACTGGGTTTTATGCCTATTTCCTCTATCCATCTGTTAAGATCTAATCGACTGGCCTCCTCTCCCCAAATTTCGGGCATTGTGCCTAGAGTAGAAAAGATTACTCTGATTATTATTATTATTTTATGTTTGACTTTTGTTTTGCATTTGTACAAGTTGGATCCAAGTCTCACCCAGAGACCTCAAGAGACAACAAGTTAGAAGTTCATGTAGGTGTTATGCCTAGGGTACCATATATTTGGATTTGTACAGTTTTGTTCAAGTGAATGTTTAAGAAACCATAAGAAAATTATGTGTTTGCTTTAAAATTTGAGATCACATAGACAGTATTTTACGTAAGATATGGGCAGTTCCCATGAGCACTATCTTTTGAACTTCAGCCATTTTGGGGTTTCCTGGAATCTGATCTAGGTAGTAATCAGCCCGTTTCGCTGTCATTATTATTATTATTATTATTATTATTATTATTATTATTATTATTATTATTATCATTATTATTATTATTATTATTATTATCATTATTATTATTAAAATATTCAACTCATTTTTGTTTTGCATTTGAAAACACATTGTATTCAAACTTTACGAAATGAAATTTATTTTATAAGAATATATAAGAACTATTGCCTAAGGAAAGCCTACCCTTGGTACCTGGAGGTAGCTGGCTGAAAAAACAAAAGAGGTTTGTTTCACAAACTAAAAAATTACTAACTACATTTTATTATGCCATTATTATAAAATGACTCCCGCGCGTGATTACGCTACACGACAAAACACAGCAATGCCAAGAGAAAGACTCAATATGGAAGCACACACCTAAATTAATACTTCAAGTTATTTACAAAATATTTTGTAGACAACAGTGATAGCAAGAATAGCACTTGCGATTCAAAATACTTTTATGATTTCAAATACTGATGTCCGTTTATAGCAACTGTGTTAAAGAAAAACCTTCTTTCAATACAAATGGACAGAGGGAAAGTTTATGACTATAGTTGTTATCGGAAAAAAAAAATGGATGGGTTTATTTTATAGCATTGAACCGGTTTTCATTGCCACAGGATATAATGCAGAAATCAAAGAATAAAAATTACGTACCAACGAGTAAGAGAAAACGTAGCAGAAAGACAGCAAGAACTTTTTCCCCGCGTCATTGAGCGCAACAGTTTCTGCAGGGCACTCTGCGAGAATGTTTGTTAGTTACAATATGTAAACGCCATGGAATTATTTGCCGAAACTTAAAAATTGAAAGCACGACCAAATTACTGTTTTCTGTATATGATTTATTTTAATTTTAAGGCGGTGAGCTGGCAGAAACGTTAGCACGCCGGTCAAAAATTCTTAGCGGTATTTCGTCTATCTTTACGTTCTAAGTTCAGATTCCACCAAGGTCGACTTTACCTTTCATCCTTTCGTGGTCGATAAACTAAGTGCCAGTCGCGTACTGAGGTCGATCTAATCGATTGCCTCCCGCCCCACAAAAAATTCGGGCCTTGGACCTAGAGTAGAAAAGATTTATTTTTATTCCTTTCATTTCCAACTGCTCATTACCTTTTCGCTCGCTTTACCGAATAATTTACCCAATAATTAGTGTAACAACATTCACTGTTTTGATTAACATCTTTTTGATTTCTCTCCTAAGAGCATATCATTTATACTCCTTCTTTTTCGTAATCTTGGCTTTCACCAAGACAAGCGATGCTCAGGCACAAATTTTGCTTGCTGTCCATTAGTACAATATCGAGTTTCCAATGTTCGATTCTATGATTACATTGGATCCCATGAAGTTGCCACGGATTTTACTCTCACATTTTCTACCAAACCCTTTGGTACATACCCTTATCATTTTTCACCTTTTCCAATTCAGACTTGTTACACAGCTCCCAGTGAACCATTCTAGAGAGTTTGTCATGCCTTCTCTTGTATAATCTCAAGGCGAATTGTGGCATTTGCTTATATTAGACTGTCTCTCCAGTTCCACAACGCATTCTGAATTAGTCAAAATCTGAAGAATGGTCAATTCTGTGATGGATGTGGCTTGTAATAGTGTGGCACGTATCAATTGTTCCGTTTAAAGTTTAAGGTTGTTTTTTGTAACCGCAACAATCTGTTATCTGGCCCTGTGTCTCTCGTTCTCAAGAACTGACCACGCATCTTCTGATCTTTCCAGTTGTTCTGCCTCTTTGTTTTTGCTTTTATTTTGGGATTCATCTCGACCGGAATGGTTCCCGTATGGAATAAAGCTGTTTTCTTTACTTGTACTAGTAATGATTATTTTATATTTTTAGATACCAAGCAATATTGTTTTCCTCTGTCTGAGCACAATACTCACAACATATCACCCCTTCCTTTATTTATCGTAAGGTGAAAGGCTGTCAACAACAACTTAGAGTTGAATACACTGTGTGTTAATGACAGTATCTTTGTTTCCTTATACAAGGATTGTAATTCCTCTGTTCGGCATCATATCACTTCTACTCCATAATTAATCAGAGAATTTTCCCATGAATGCATTGCTTGGAATCTATTCATATTCCTTTTATTCACTTTAGTTTTCAAAATCAATTTCAGCCATATACTCGTTCTTTTCTTGTTGAATTGTTGTTGGTAACAACAACACATATTAATACAACAATTATACACTTTCTCTTAAATATTATTGCGATCATAATTGTTATTGTGGTCGTATTTACTTATAATGTTATCACTAAAACTACCACTAATATTACAGTATTCTCTATTATTGTTATCACGATTATTATTATTATTTATTTATTTTTACTACTACAACTACTGCTATTATTTTTATTAATTTGAATTTTTTTTATCCATTCCCTAATTACACCGTTCCCGTCCCACGATCCTACCCACTCCACAACCCCCCCCCCC
>NC_068993.1:15446455-15447560 GCF_001194135.2 Octopus bimaculoides
CTCCCTCATATCTAACTAAACGTTCCTGGCGAAACCCTACCGAAGACGATATTACGCAATAAAATTTGAAAAACACGATTCTATCTCGTCCAAAGAAGCCATTCCAAAGACAATATCCAGCGAACACTTTGCAAACTGATTGGATTGCTACAAAAAGAACGTGTCCAATCATATGCTTTCCCAATGTGATGGAAACAAATGAATTTTCAAGAAGAAAATTTCATTTCTCAGTTTGAAAATAATTGTGTTTATTGATATTAGATTGCGACAATAAGGATGCAGTTGTAATTACTTCTACGTGCACGAATGCTGTTAATTTCTTCTTCTGACTCTTTTAAAGACACCAGAAAATGTTGTTTTAATTACTTACTCTTCTAAGTTTGCTTTGTGCATTGATTTCTATGATACTTGTTTAAATTTGTAAGCCTTCAGTTCTTCTCCAAGAAGGGACTAGAAATTATATAAAGGTGTATAAAACACGCACACACTTGCACGCATCTCTGTGCCCTCATCTCCCTCTCTCCTCGTTGCCTTCGCTCCTCCTCTTTACCGCTCTCTCTCTCCCCCTCTCTCTCTCTCTCTCTCTCTCTCTCACTCTCTCCCTTATGATTCTCTTCCTCGTTCTCCTTTCTGGTCTTTTCTCAATTTTGATCTATCTATTTATCCATCTATCTTTTGAAATAGATGTATGTGTCTGTATAAATATATGTGTGTGTGTGTGTGTGTGTGCGTGACTATACACAAACAAATCAAAGTACAGTCACACTGACGCGCACATATATATATAAACACACACACACACATGAATACGCACACCCACAATTACATACACATACACACACAAACAAATACGCGCAAAACACACACGTGAAGGAGTATGCCTAGCAACGATATTCGTACAAAAGCTTTTGAACATATTCGGGATTTGGTAATAAAAAAGTACATTTGGACCTTGAGTTTTTCTGGCATCAACGGCTTCGGATAAGAGAATACGTATACTCTACAAGGGAAGAGTTCGATTTCGCCAGTTTGTACTACAAATCACATGGATATGCCTTAGCCTATATATATATATATATATATATATATATATATATATATAGAG
>NC_068993.1:15447570-15451991 GCF_001194135.2 Octopus bimaculoides
AGAGAGAGAGAGAGAGAGAGAGAGAGAGAGAGAGAGAGCGAGATAGATAGATAGATATACATATATTCTCATGATTTACTGGCCCCGAACTATCCGGTCGTTATATTGATGTGTGTATCGGTGCGACCTCACTCTCCCACGAACAACTAGACTCCTTCCTCCCTTTTTTGTCCAATCCTTCCATCCTGCCCTCGAATTCTCCTGCACTGTTTCCAACACCTCGCTCGCATTTTTCGACATTTCGGTCAACATACACCACTCCGGTCTCACTACTTTCATCCACTGCAAACACACCGACTCACACTCATACCTTAACTTCTCTTACTAACATCCTACCCACATCAAGCTCTCCATTCGCTACTCCCAATTGTCACTGCAGGCTCTGCAGTGACAAGCATGGCTTTGAGACTCAGTCACAACTCAAGGATTGCCACTTCATCCTTCATCAATATCTCCACATCACTATCCACATAGCTCTTTTAAGATATTTTTATGTAATTTTGGTAAATACATCTGTTAAAATGAGATGTCAGTGTTATTTTCATTTTTGCGTAATTTAGACGTTACCTTATTCATCGCATCCTGTATATATATATATATATATACTTTATTTAAAAGCAGCAGAAATGTAACAAACAACTGTCAGTTTTTTGTTATATTTGTGCTGCTTTTAAATAAAGCATATTACTCTACCTCTGGTATTTGAGTACTCTTTTTACCACCTTGTTGCACATTTCATGTGCTTACTCCGGTATATATATATATAAACACACACACATATATATATATATATCAATTAGAAAATGGAGGATAATATGCTGAACCCAACTACTTGCAGACAGTGTATCCCGTTGAATTCATTAAATTAAAAAAAAAAAGAAAAAAAAACAAAGTACAGGTGTTTATGACAAACCATGTTGTTTTGCCAACCGGGCTTACAGATAGAAGTACAAAGTACATAAGTAATATGTACACGCTCACACAAAGTCGCATACATATACACACATGTACTCATATACATATACATATGCATATAAATCACGGAGGCGGTTTTTAACACTGAGGATGCGAAACAAAGCAGAAACATTGTGACTGGTGGTCCACTGACGTCATTTTCAATTCAGTTTTCACGCACAATGATGTATGGAATTTTTTTGCCCCCGAGCAGAATCCCGCAGCAAATACATTCCAAACCCTACACCGCAGAATATTAATAAAATATATGTATACAACTTTATTTTGATTTTTTGACATTCGGTACTTCGTGCACTCTCGGTATATATGTGTGTGGGTTGGATGTGCTTGTGTAAATAACATCAATGTCAGGGGATATTTGGAAATAAAAAAAATATATGTACATTACAAAGTCATTTATCATAAAGGAAGATATTGAGTAAATAAAGACATTTTCTTAGAAGAACATATTTTTGAAGATAGTGGAGTATGATAAATATTCAAAAAATAAAACATTGACACGAACAAAAAATACTTCTAAATACAAATCTGAACGCAAATCACGTGTTTAAATACAAGAAATATAAAATATACAAGGATTTTAATATTCACAACACATATACAATGTAATATTTATATTTGGTACAGTTGTCCATTAAAAAAAAAAATGATGATCAAAGCTCTAATTATTACATTACTTCACTAATCTTTATTAAAAGACGCAATTTACAGCGATTAATATTCGAATTTTTATATGTGGGTTGTATTTCCTGCTTGATTCGTTGTTGCTCTGTGTCTGAGTTTTGGAAATTTTAACAATTTTGAAGAATCATTCCTGTATATATTGCAGTGTATCCACTCAACAGAAATATTCTGCTTTTCTAATAATTGATTTGCTCTTCATATATTGCCAATCGTAACAATCCGTCTTGTCGGCTGTAATTTGCCAGACGTCCACAACATAGTAATTATATAGATTAAAGTTTGAGAGTTGGAAACAAAACGCTTTTACTTTTAAGATTTTCCATCTATAAACTTGAATGTAGAGTTTTCAGGCAAATATAAACATGTAGGAAAGTTATGTCTTCCGCATTTTATAATAATGGAATTAGAAATTCGTTTGTAAACTATTTCTTTAGCAATTCTATTTTTATTTCTAAATGAGTTGTCCAATGTTTTTTTTTTTTTTGATGGAAAATTATTTCCAACACTTTTCCCGTTCTCAGGTCATTTAATGTGGGCAAATGGTAGCCCATATATACGTGTGAGAGTGTGTATAATAGGTATGCATATATATACATACATATACATATATATACATATATATATATACATGTGTGTGTGTGTGTGTGTGTGTGTGTGTGTGTGTGTGTGTGTGTGTGTGTGTGTGTGTGTGTGTGTGTGTGTGTGTGTGTGTGTGTGTGTGTGTGTGTGTGTGTGTGTGTGTGTGTGTGTGTATACATATATATATATATATGTAGTTGATAAAGGAAACGGAAGATGGATTTAGTAGGAATTTATATACAGCACGACGATCGTTTCGACACATCCACCATCTGTCCCATATGATATTAATCAATTTGCATTTCATCAATCAATGCAGGTTGTGTCACTTCAGGGCGCTTGGTATAGAAAAATATCCCACTAGATATATTGAGATGTCCTTGGCATGTTATTCTGGTGCGTTTTACGTTGCGATGGAGATTTCAGTATATCTAGTGGGATATTTTTCTACACCAAGCGCCTGAAGTAACACAGACTGCACTGATTGATGCGGTGCAAATAGATGCAGAACCTCTTGTGAGATAGGCGCTGGATAATCTCAACAAACTCTGTAGATTTCGTGACGTAGATCCAGTGAAAGTTATATCGTTATTGTGGATGACATCAGTTAGCCCAAACGGCGATGTGCTTTATTCGGCATATTACTAGAGATATATACAAAATCCAAACTGTTACGTATGTATGTATGTATGTATGTATGTATTTATGTCTGTATATATGCAGTCTGCTGTTTCATAAATTAAAACAGTAGTTTGTGATATGAGTAATAGATATTTATTTCAAGTATCTTGTTGTCCAGAAACTTCACTGAAGCGTTTCCGCATTATGTTGTAGTAAATTATTTTTTTGTTACCTTGAATTTGTATATCAAATACAATTGAACAAGACTATGATGAAATATCCTCCACTCGTGACAATCCGGTAGCTGGTATACTTCAAAAGCTATCATTCCACATGGTAGGTTGTGAGAAAAATTGGCAGCAAATTATAGCAGTTTGAGTGATAATATGTCAGCTCTCAGTTGAACAAAATCATCTGACAGCGATTAATTCTGACTATTCCTATCTCTTCATCTGTCCAAAATTTCCTATAACATATCTGCAAAGTAGGTGGTTGAACGACAGACTAGATTGTTCATTACTGTCTGGCCACTTTTGTAGACAAGATAACTTTTGTCTTGTTTATTTAGGGAGGGTGGCAAGAGAGGTAGTTTGGATTCTTTGTCAATTGCATGTATACATACCAATTTGTGGGTGCGTGTGCGTGTGCGCGTGCGTGTGTGTGCGTGTGTGTGTGTGCGTGTGTGTGTGCGTGTGTGTGACACTGTGTTTTTATTGCATATGTAATGTTATATCAGTCTGTTTACTTTATATGTTTTTGGAAATGTATACTGTAATATTATTTTACTCTCATACAAGTGCATGAATATTAAATATTATATTTCATATTATTGTAATGACAACGATTTATTTGTTGTATATGGGGAGATAACACTGGTAAATATTAGTACTTATCTATCGTTGAAAACAATTTTCTTAATATGCATGCAAAAAACTTTCATACTTCGAGATAATTCTCGTACATATATATGTAGGTATGTATAAAAGTACACGCACAGAACCATATACCGTTTTATTTGTTGGTTTTATGATTTATTCAAATATGCAGAAACAGTCTTAATAAGAAATTTATATTGTTTCTCATACCACAATATACGCTTGTGCATTAACATGTACATTAATATTCATTTTAACACAGATGCAATCATACACATTTAATACGGAAAGTTGTCTATATATATAAGAACATAAGTATATACCCATATTGATGCGTACATAATTGCTTCACACTCAATCTTGTAGACGAATGTATTATGCTCATATACTAATGCTTATATAGAACATATAAAACTACAGAAGTTACAGCACAAACATATTTATGTCTCTATATTCTCGTAGACACGTATTCACATACAAAACTTATACAAACATGCATAATAGATAAAGTACAGTTAAAGATAAAAATACGTATTTTCCGCAACAGAAACTTATATTTAGAACTACTAGATATTAACTTTTCTAAGACATTTTTGGGTGCCAAGATATACATAAGTATGTTTTATATATATTATGTCTCTCCCTCTCTCTCTCTCTCTCTCTCTCTCTCTCTATATATATATATAT
>NC_068993.1:15453077-15456039 GCF_001194135.2 Octopus bimaculoides
AAATCGCACTCCCCAAAACATACAGGCGATTGTGATATATACATATATATCCCAGGGTTGGACAAAATAATGGAAACCCCTTAAAATTTCAAACAAATTTATTTTAATATGGTGTAGAACCGCCTTTGCTAGTAATGACAATTTGAATTCTGCGAGGTATGGACTTGTACAAAGTTTGAATTTTTTCCAAAGGAATTTTTGTCCATTCTTCAGCTAAAACAGTCTCCAGTTCTTGTAGTGGTGATGGTGGAGGATATCGAATCCTTACTTGTTTTTCTAAAATGGACCATAAATGTTGAATAATATCGAGATCTGGGGACTGTGGTGGCCAGATAAGATGTTCAACTTCACTAGAATATCCTCTTGCCCTCCAGTATCAATTTTTACTGTGGAAGTTAGTGCATTATCATCCTGAAAGATTGCGTTTCCCTCTGAAACAGTTCCACAATCGTAAGATGAATTTCATGCTTAAATAGTCTTGACTATTAATTCTGCCACGAAGGAAAACCATTGAACCGGCGGATTTCCAAGATATAACCCCTCCCCCCAGATCATCACAGATCCTCCTCCATGCTTAACAGTTGGAAGAAGGCAGTCTCGCTCAAATGCTTCTTTTGGCTGTCTCCACACGTATACTCGGCCGGTGGTCAGAAATAAGCTAAAGGATGCCTCGTCAGAGAAAATAACATTATTCCATTGTTCTAGGATTTTTTTTACTCTATTCTAAACTCTTTGCAACGTTTGTTTTTGAAAGTAGTGGTTTTCTGATTGCAGCTCCCGGCGAACAGTTTTTGTGAAATCTGGGTTCTCGAGGTGGTCTTTAAGCCCTTCAGTAATTCTGGGAGCTGTACTTTTGTGATCCTTTCTAACAATCCACGCAAGAGTCCGACAGTCCCTATCTGAAAGTTTTTGTTTTCTTCCGGAGTTTTGTTTCGACGAGGAGGTTTTTCCCTCTTTCTCAAAGGCTGTCATTGCTTTCGAGACAATACTTCTTGAAACACCAAACATTTTGGCGCTTTACGTTATGCTAGTGCCTACCATACGAGCACCAACAATTTGACCTCTTTGAAAGTACGATAGATGTGTCATTTTAATGAATTTTAATTAACTTTTTCTGATGATATCTGAAAAGAAAGAGCAGTTTTAGCAAAACATATTAAGCAACACTAATAATAAATCAAAAAGCATAATAATAAACAATTAACGGTTTTCTAGATATTTCAAAATTATGATACTATGATGTTAGATGTTTCCATTATTTTGTCCAAGCCCTGTATATGCATACATTGTATATGTGTGTATCATTTGTGAGTTTTATGTAAGTTCTTTACAGAGTTCAAGTCGGTCGCTGAAGAAGCAACAAGACTTTTTGAGTGAAAGGAGTTCCTGGTGTTTGTAAATATGAGGTTCAGGTGGTGTTTTGCTTGCGCTGTCGATGCACACACCCATGTGTTTGTATGAATACACGTAAAAATCTCAGATTAAAAAAAAATTTGGAATGGTTTACTAATATTCAATCGAATGGATTTGGAGAACCTGCGTCAGTTTCTTTTGTTTTTTCTCTGTGAAACCGAGTAATTTTAGGTTATTGTGAAAATCTGTTGTTATGTATGTACGTATGAGCAATCATAGTTATATGATTCTCGTTAGACTCTGCCGTAGATACTTTTGTCATCCTTTGACATATATATTGTCTTTCTAAAAAGAGAACATGTTTGTAAAAAGTATTGACTAGACAAAGCAAAAAGGGGAGTAACCTGCCTTTAGAAAAAACTTCACGTGAAACCATAGCTGTTCACGAAACGATAGGGAACTGTTGTCTACAAGAATAATTCATTGTTAGGTTGTAGTTTTGCTTAAAATTTTGTTTCTCCGTCGAGCTTAGAACTTCACATGTTCAGGCAACCAATATGGCCCTTATGCATAATTACACCGAATGAGGGGGTCTAAATCTGCAATGAACTAGTGTAGGGGACTCTTGGGTGTACATCGAAGAGTTTTTAGTTGTCCATTGTGTGTTAAACTTAGAAATAAGCGAACAAATATGAAAATATTTTTCTCAAATCTACATATTTACATTATGAAGTGTATATACGCGAAATGTATTCGTCACGGAAAAAATAATAATTTCACTTAAGGCGGAGATTATGACAGGCAAAAAAGATTTTAAAATGCATATGAGATTTTGTAAATAATGAAAAAAGAAAACAAGTAAAGGAAAAACAAACAAAATCACGATAAGTGTATTAGAAATTTGATGTCCAAAGTGGAAAATACATTTCACCGCTGAAGTATTTGATACAGCCATATTGGAATATAGACAAAGAGAGAGAGAAGGGGGGACCAGGAGGAGGAGAAACACAGAGGCAGAGAGAGAGAGAGAGATTCAGAAAGAAAGAGAGATATGCATATCAGCTGATATACAATTTGCCCACGCACCGACACACATACATGCATATACGAATATACATATATACATATAGGCAGCTATACGTAACTATAAGTATATATACATATAAATATGTTTGCATGTATATATATATATATATATATATATATATATCTTATCTACCTCTATATATATATATATATATATGTGTGTGTGTGGAAATGTTTAGGTATGTGTTTTATGTGTAGATGCACACACTTCCTGTATTCCTTCCCCGAAGAAATATGCTCACGCAGGTATATCTAAGTGTACGAGTATCTAAATATACTGATATGTATACGCACACACACGCACAGACACACACCCACACGCGAGTGTTTGTGCGTGTGTGAGGATGCATATACATGTACATATATTTTATGAACAGTTAAAATATAAAAATTCTAAAAATATATATAATATTTTTCTTTATATGTTATCTATATTTCTTATAAGTCTCTTAGTGCTTACTAAGTGTTTGGCTTCTGCAGTCGCCTTGAAGGACACTATATATATGTATATATATATATATAT
>NC_068993.1:15456595-15458563 GCF_001194135.2 Octopus bimaculoides
ATATATATATATATATATATATATATACGTATAAATGTGTGTATGTATATAACCTTGGTTATTTATTTTCTGTAACGTTTGCATATATACCTTCTGGCAAGGATTAGGATTAGGATTTAATCTCCCAAACTGTTGTTTTCTACAACTCATCATAAATGAACTATGTTTCAAAATGTTTTCATATATATATATTTGTTTCTTCGTTTCTTTTCAGAATGGTTTTGCTTTTTAAGAACACTGCCGTTGAAAAAGTAGTGGTCTTCAGCATACGTATACCATCTTTCCTATGTACATCGTATGACTTTCGATGAATATTTGACATTGAAATCACTGCCAAGGACCTTAGACATGTCTGAGTATAAGAATCGTTTCAGTTACCTCTCATGGACAGATTTCAGATCATTTACCTCATGCGTATTGCTGGTTCTTTAACTGGTTGTACCATCTCTTCTACTTTATTTCATAATCACGACGCACAGTGGTCGGTGTATTCTCACCCATAAAGACATACATAAATATATGCATGTATAAATATGTCCATACATGTAGACATTCACACACATATTTACCCATCTATCTATCTATATGTCTATCTATGTGTTATATATCTGCCTATCTACATGCCAGCATACATACGCGCACCCACAATCGCACACACACATACCTATGTGAATATATATGTAAATATATATATATATATACATAATTATATATATATATATATGTGTGTGTGTATGTGTGTGTGTGTGTGTGTGTGTGTGTGTGTGTGTGTGTGTGAGTATACGAGTGAGGAGATAAACGAAAGGAGGGCACTCTAAAAACTGATTAGGAGTTGTATGGATGAAAGCAGTTTGATTTAAATTCACTGGTACTCCAAGTTTCAAGAGTGATGCTAATCTTCAACCATTTCGAATTCGAATTTCAAATTAAAGATTGTTGAAGACTAACACCACACTTGAAATTCGAAGTACCAGTGAATTTGAATCAAACTGTTTTGATACATATGTGTGCGTTTATTTGTGTGTGTGGGTGTGTGTGTCTGTGTCTTTGTCTGTGTCTGTGTGTTCTTTGACAGGTTATGAAGAAGGTGTATTTGATGCAAACGAAATCGCAGATATTACACCTGAGTTATAATATTAGACAGATGGCAAGTCACACAATACCAGTGACTGCATCATGCATCTCAGTACAACTTGACACACGGTGGAAACGCCGGCGACTAAACCAGCAAACCTACGAAGCCTACTTCATAGGGAGTGTGGTTTTTGTTTAACACTCTACAAGATGTTAAACAGAGCCTGTCAAGATACAGAGAGTCGATGCAAGAGTTGTGTGCCATAGACCCCTTGTCTTTCTTTAAACATACATACATATCTACATAAATGTCTGTGTGTGCTTCCCGCAGTCAATATACCTATCTATCTTCCGACCCCCCTATTCAAAGTTTATCTACATTTCTGTCTCTCTAATTTGGTCTTATTCTCCACTCAAAATGTTGTCCTTTTATATATGATAATGATACGCCTACCCTATTTCAGAATAAAATCCAATATGGTAACTTTCTTCAGCTTCCCCTCTATTAAATTCATACGGAAGGCATTATTTCACGCATATCGTACACAGACACTTGCCCGAAATACACACAGTAGAAATAAATCAGACACTACGTAATTGCAAAAGGAACTTGTTAACCACACAGCCATACTTGCGCTTATCGACAAAATTTGATATCAACAAAAGGGAGATTCAGTGAGGACCCCGTCAGTTAATAATAACTGTGTAGGGACGTGTGGCTAAGAGTTTAGGGTGTTGGATTTATTCTCATAAGAATACGGTTTCGATTTCGAAACCCAGTGATGCAAAACAATTCATTTTATGCTTTTCCAGTCAACTCATGATAAGTATTACTGCGATGGACCATCGTCGCATCTAGTGACGAATATATATATATATATATATATATATATA
>NC_068993.1:15459782-15464513 GCF_001194135.2 Octopus bimaculoides
TATATATATATATATATATATTTATATTTACAATACAGAAACTAAGAACTGAGAAGCTGTGCATATGAGCATATATGACTCGGGAAGATCTTTGTCCTATATTCATTACAACTGTCAAAGCTATACTTAAATGTATATCAGCGTGAGTTAGCTGCAATGCGATACCTACAGGTGATGCAATACTGTAAGTGTGGTATTTATATAAAAATTGTGGTACTTTGTCATTATTTCTATATTTCTTACCGCGACAGCTTTGATAGTCGCTTTGATATTGAACTTTCCCTACGTTATATAGCTTTGAAATTAATTGCATTTTTTTTTATAGCTTAAAATATCGAAATATTCATAAAAACTATAATATTGATTTATCAAACATAATTCTACACATAACAAATAAATAGAATTTATATGTATATGTATGTGTGTGTTTGTGTATGTATGTGTGTGAGCGCGCGCCCATGTATGTGTGTATAAGTATGCTTTTTTTTTTTTGTTTTTTTTTAGAATTTACTAACCAAATTTCTCACCAATAGAGAAAGTGCTGTTTCTAATCTAGGAACACATTTCTCTCATTGGAATTTAGACAGAATCACCTACGATGTCGCGCCTTATGTATAAATGTGTCTATGTGTATATATGTGTGTGTGTGTGGTTGTGAAGCGTATGTGCATGAAAACAAGTAGATATGTATATATCAATGTACCTACATATATGAAAATATGTACGTATATATAAATGAATATCTAAATGTGTATATATATATATATATATATATATATATATATATAGCATATTATATTATATTATATTGTGTTATGTTATATTACATTATATTATATATATTATATACGTATATCAGTGTGTCTGGCACAAGTTAGAATTGGGTAAGTGTGAAGAGGATAAAGCACCGATTAACTAAGATGCATAGAACCATGGAAAGATCCATTCTTGGAATATAATAATCTTTCTACTGTAGGTACAGGGCCTGAAAGTTTGTGGAAGGGGTAAATCCATTATATAGGCCCCGGTACTTGGCTGTTACTTAATTTATCGACTCCGATTTGATGAGCGGCCAAGTCGAACTCGGCGGTATTTGTACTCAGATAGTAGCGATTGGCGAAATACCGCTAAGCATTTCGTCCAGCACGCTAACGATTCTGTCCGTTCGCCGCCTGGATGACACCTCGCCGATTTATTCTTGGAATATAATAACGAGAGCTTAATCGACATGAGAGAATTTGAGAACAGAGCGAAGAAAACGATGTAACCGAAGAGTAGCGAAAGCACAAGTTCCGCCAGACCGAACATGTTGCAAGGTTCACAGACAACAAGTGGACCCGGGCAGTTGCTGAGTGATTTCCAAATAGTCGGGAACAGCCACTGATCGTGGATACCCCTCCACCCGCTAAGTTGATTACACATCAGCCTTCTCTCCTTCCCCGCATCCGTCTTCCAACTGCAACCGCCCTTCCCCTCCTTTTTCACCTTTCCATCATCCGCCTTCGTCGGACGATCCTACAGTCTCTTCCTATTCGAACCTACCATCCTCCATTTTCCCAAACCCGTTTCCCCTTCTTTCAAATGCACCCGTATTCCGTGCAACCTGCTGGTCCGTAGCTCCACCCCCTCATAAAATACATATCTACTGCACACACATACACACACACTCACACATATTTCCCTATTCTAGTATGCACAAAAAACTTCTCACCCACACCGATACACGCACCTATATGCCAACACACTCGTAAACATATACAACACACATACACACATATGCACACCCCAACACATACACACACGTCCACATACAGACACGCACGCATGCACTTATACGTATTCATGCACATACACACACACATCACCAGCACACTCCCACACACAAACACACACATCGCCTTGCCATTCAACCCCTACTACTACAGCTAACCTATTCGATTTACTCCCTCACACACATCATACACACAAACACACACACACAAACACATAAACACGCTGCTCGCACCCTTCAACCGCATACACATACCGGAAAACATATATTCACATATACACTCCACACATACAAGTATGCCAGTCACATACTCTAAATCACATACACTCACGCACACTTACGCATAATGACTATTTTTGCATGGAGTGGTTAGCGCGTCGGGTTCACAATAATAGGGTAATGGGTTCCATTCCTGGACTGGGCTGTGTGATTTGTACTTGAGCAAGACACTTTTTGAGCAAGACACGTTTTCACATCAAGAAATAACACTTAAAGGATATACTCAAAATTACCAGCTTGGTATATAATGTACTTCATTAATTATATCATACTTTAGTTAATACTTATATTTATTAAATATGAAGGAACTACACGTGTTTCAGTATTGGAAGATTATAATATATATACATATACACAATTGTATACTCATATATATACATATATAAATACATATATGCAATCATCAGATTTATAATTATTTCAACATCTCTTTAGGTTCTATTTCAAAATATTATACAATTAATTTTACATACCTTTAAGAATAAGCAATACAATTAAGCATTAAAGATTAAAAATTTACTAATTAGAAATTAAGAATAAAAAAAGAATTATTCTTAATTTCTAATTCGTAATTTTTGTATTATCTGAAATAGAATACCCGCATATCTATTAATCCCCAAAAATTGATTATTGACTTTTATCACATACTTTGTATATTTATAGATAAATATATAAATATACGATAAATAAGACCCCAAAGTACGATACGTAGATGCATCTAACGCTGTAGGGTTAAACCTGATTGATTTGGAAATTTGTTTTCCCAAATTATTTATATATATATATATATATATATATATATATATATATATACATGGATTATTATAAAACATAATATTAAAAAGCACACATAGAAACCTGTTTCTCACTATTTTATAATTATTGGTATTGACCTGTTTTATTTATATCCAATGAACAGATACGAATGAGAAAGCATCTGCGAGGTCGTATAACAGTCTAGATATAACAGATTGATCTCTCTAACATTGCAGCCTACTTTATAAGAACAAAAACAATAGATAATGTTTCCGAAAATGAACTGAGTATAAAGAAAAAAAAATGAAGGTGAAATTATCGCTGTAATGGCATCTAATCATAGTTTTGCTTGAGTAGAGACGACTATGGACAAAATATCATATTATTACGTTTTTAATGTGCATTTACATAAAACTCAAATAATATTCCGCTATCCTTTCTCTGAAGTAGATGGAATAGAAAGGCATAGATTTACATACATATATCTAGTGTCGAAATTATTTTAAAAGTGCATCGTACGACCGCTCTATAAAGCCAATGTTAAAGTCCACATAATGTGACAGATCAAAAGAGCAAATAAATAGCTGTTTTTTAAAAAATATTTATATACATTTATATACGTATGTAGATATATGTGTGTGTGTATTTGGTTGTGTGTAATGCACTGTCGAAGATAGTTATACCACAGAAAAAATACCACAGAAAAAATATTTCGACGAACTCTTTTAGTCTAAGGCTTGAGCATAAATGCAGAAATGTGTACGAAATGTTTCGACGTTTCCAATATTTGTGCTTCTTCAGAGTAGAAAGGACAATCGTTGGGCCAATGATGGAAAGAGAAATTGTGAGTATACTTTTATTCTTTTAGTGTAAAGAATAAAAAGTTTTGAATGGTACAACAATGCACTATAATACAAAAAATGGACTATATACCTGTTGTAATTTAGTTATCTATAGTCCGATGATATTTCGGAATACAATTCCTTCTTTAGATATTCTTAGATGGAGTCTCTGCTATAAACTGTTTTCCAACGGCTTTTTTTTTTTTTTACTTCATTGCTAAAATAATTCTTTTTTACTTCTTTGCCAAAAAAAATTATAATTTGAAATATGGTGACCACTTAAACAGAAAATGGGTTGATGTGCCGTTGTATGAGAGGCGACAAAAGTGGATGCTGGATGGATGAATGGTTACATGTGATCGGAGTGTTTGGGCGCCTGGTAACTGAGACGCCATCGGTTACGATGTCGAGTATTCCGGTTGATCTGATCCACGGATGAGCCGGCACATGACATCAATATGCATGTGGCTGACAACCACAAAGACACGCATACTCTTAACGTTGATCACGGTGAGCCTCAGCATGACATAGAATGTGACAAGGAAGGCTCTTTGAAATATAGATACTACTCAATTTTGTAAGCTGTTTCACTGGAGCAACGTGACATAAGGACAAAACGTAGCTTTGATCGCCATTCTCCAGTTTATTCCGAAAATTTTCCGAAGAAAATGTCTTTATATTTTTGTAACCTACTATATTTCTTTTATATTTTGATATTTATATTTATAAATATATATAATTC
The DNA here is from genome assembly GCF_001194135.2 of Octopus bimaculoides. Classification (NCBI taxonomy): domain Eukaryota; kingdom Metazoa; phylum Mollusca; class Cephalopoda; order Octopoda; family Octopodidae; genus Octopus; species Octopus bimaculoides. Next base: position 15,464,173 of record NC_068993.1, read on the forward strand.
ATTTTATATCCACTTGATATTGTTTATATATCTTAATTTTATTTATATTTCAAATTTTCATATTTCATATATTTACATGTGTGTGTGTGTGTTTGTATCAATATATAAGGGGTTCATGGAGCTCCTGCGTTTAACAAAGCAGTGAAGAGGGCAATCTATCTAGGAAGAGGTAACTCTGAATTCAAATTCTCAACTACTGACGAGGAGAAGGACATTTTGATATATATGTATGCATGTATATATTTATGTATTATGGATGTATATATACATGTACAAATATGTATATATATATACATATATATGTATATATACATATATATATATATATATATATATATATA
>NC_068993.1:15464665-15467290 GCF_001194135.2 Octopus bimaculoides
TATTATGGATGTATATATACATGTACAAATATGTATATATATATACATATATACGTATGTGTATGAATATACATATATATACATACGCATATATATATTTATATATATATACACGGACTAACATAACCAGTAACTCAAAACTAGATTCAATTTACTTAAACTGGAATACAGAACTGATTCTTTTTTTTTTTCGATAGGAGTTCGATGATTGTACGAAACTTACTATACTGGAAACTCAGAGACTAGCAAATGTTCAGCAAAATTTCAAAACATTCGTATGTAAAATAGAATTTTATTGAATGGTAGAAGGCTCTTAAGATTTAGAATTCAGCTATGTTTGCTTTTTTCCAACTCAACAATGCTACGTGAAAGCAATAGGTTCTTGTACATTTATTCTGGAGTCTCATAATTAAATATTGGCGTTCTTCTGGAATCTTTAGTAATTCCTATAAAATAAAATTACCTTGTTCGCTCTGCCCCAGCTTTTTATACGCAAATTTTATTAGAGTTTTTGAAGGATATGCACTCTCTGATATTAACACTGACAGGGTGCGAACTATCAATGTTTCGATTGGTAAGCTCACAAAGTTATGATGAATATAAATGCGATTCACTATAAATCTGTACAAAGAACAAAAAATTTTTTAAAATAATGAAAGTCAGTAAAACAAGGTAAATGAAATATTGGGCAAGGTAGTTATAATTACGTTAATATTATTAACTTCGTTCATGGTAAACGGGGATTTGGTATTGCATTTGAAGTGATGGTTGGGAAGCTTTTCTCATATTTTTGTTTGTTTTTGTTTTAGCTGATGCTGAAGGTATTGATGATGCTGTTGATGATGTTATCGTTGAATTCCATTAGAGATTCTGACTTTCCGTTTGTGCTACTGCTATTTCATTATTTCATGTATCAATGTTATCACCTGATGCTATATCATGTGTGTGTATGTGTGAGGATGCATATATATGTATATATATATATATATATATATATATATATATATATATATATATATACATATATATATATGTGTATGTGTGTTTGTGTCTCTGTGTGTGTGTCTCTGTGTGTCTCTGTGTATTAGATTATTAAAGATTTTTATAATTAATCATCAGAAAAATTTGTTTTAATTAACTATTCTTTGATATGTTCTAGGAAAATAACCCAAACGTTTACATATTTATATTTATTTCTTTGTATGTTTATTTAAACATTTATTTGTTTAGTAATTGTTTCGTTATTTTTTTTTTTTCTAATTTTTATTTTATTTTTCTTTTGTCAAGTTTATTTCAGAAGATCTGATTTCAACAAATTTGTAAACAGAATTTTCACTATATTTAAAGTCTTCACACAAACAAATAAGTGAATAAGACCGACCAGTTTTGTCTGATTCCATTCCATTTTATTCCGTACCATCTCTCGTAGAGTTAATTAGAGTCCTTTAGGATTTCTCAGAAACCTTTCAAATCCTATGCCAATATCTTTGAAACAATGATGTCATTAATTTGCTAATTAACTTCAACGTGTTCTTCTTTCCAATTCTATCTAGATTATATTCATTTTTCCTTTCATTACCGTCATGTTTTTCTGTATAGCATTCCCTTGTATCTTTCTTTCTTTCTTTTCTTCTCTGCTTTTCTAGTTATTCCTCTTTTACGTAAAACTTATATTTTCGAGGTCTCATTGTTCTTCATGTTCTTGCAATTTTTCATGATAATTCTAATAACGCTGCTGCTGTTACTTCTAGTGATGTTAATAGTGGTAGCAGTAACTGTGGAGGTGGTGGAGGTGGTTTGATCAATAATGGCGGTGATGGTGGTGGTGGTGGTGTGTGTAGTAATGATCGCAATGAAATTGGTTCTTATTATATTGCTGTTAATTTACTTGTTATTTTTCCTTTGCTTATTTCATCTGAATGTTTTAATAATGTTTAGTTTTCGGAACTAAAACTTTCCATATTATTTTTCTCCTTCTCATAGCATACTTAATTAATTTCAGATTTGCATGTTAATTATTTCTTTCTGCATTTTTTTCATGATGTAAACTAGCTAAATACAATAATTATTATATTATTATTATCATCAATTTTATTATCAATATTATTGCAGTTTTATTATTATTATCATCAATTTTATTATCAATATTATTGCAGTTTTATTATTGATATCAGTATTATTAATATTATTATTTTTAATATTATTATAAATATTTGTATCATTATGTTGAGGTTGTTATAGCTGTTCTTATTCTGATTGTTATTGTTGCTGATGAAGATGATGGTGGTGTTGGTGGAGGTTGTAATTAAGGTGGCGGTTGTAGAGTTGGTGCCTTTGTTCTTAATGTGGATGATTTGGATAGTTATGAAGACGGCTGTCATATTAGTTAAACTTTCATTAATGTTCATAAAAATGATAATGTTAACAAGTAATAAAAATAACGAACATCACAATAAAATTCATGTTAATATATTATTTAAATGTGAGAGAAGTAAAATTTTGTGTTTACATACATATATACATACATACATACATATATATACACACACATACTTATATATATATATATGTGTGTGTATATGTATATATATATATATATATATATATATATGTGTGTGTGTGTGT
>NC_068993.1:15467300-15470351 GCF_001194135.2 Octopus bimaculoides
GTGTATGTGTGTGTGTGTGTGTGTATATATATATATATATATACTTGTATATGTATACATATATAAACACATGTACACGCACACGCACGCACAGATGCATATACGCGTATATATATATATATATATATATATATGAAGACAGAGGACGAGAGACAGATGATTCATTGAAGTTTATCATGGATCTTTAAAGAGTGTTGCGCACACACTCCCTCATAAATACGTAGGCATACAATATAAATGCTCGTTTATGTGTATGTATATGTCTGCATAAATATATATGCACATGTATATGCATACAAACATATACGCACATAGGTTTACCTGGAGAATTCTATAACGAAAATAGGTGGTATCAGAAAGTAAGCGGATGAGATGAGCTGGTACTGTTGACACGAAATCTTATAAACTGTTATTCCATAAATAAATTATCTTGTTTTAATTCTACTTCAAATGCATGATAAAATATTTGGAAAATTATAAACTTGCCCATCATATGACAATGATCTTGATATCATTGGGAAGTGAAAACCATCTAATTAGCCTTCAACATTTTATTCCCAATTATTAGCATGTTTCAAATTCCCAACAGGACTACAGTATCGAAATATTTGATATGGCTATCTGTTATAGCCCTCCGTCTTCCTTTCCTTCTAAATTTTTCATATTTTCATACGTCCACTGTTCTTTGGGGAATTTTTTTAAATATATATTTGATGAATTTGTTTCTGTTGCGTTTTTGTTATTTGCTTTCGTGTGTGTGTGGGGGGGGTGTATGTGTGCGTGTGTGTCTTTTGTGTATTCATTACTTTCTACATTTCATTGGTTTTCTCCTCTGCAGTGCTTAACAGTGAATATATTCCCATAAAATGCAGCTGTAAAACCTCAGGTAGAACAATACCACACCATCATCAATTAGCCATTACAGAACAAAGCTGCAGAGAAAATAATTAAAACCAGAGATTAAAACGCTCTTCAAAAATTGTTAAAGCAAGCTGGATTTTTTTTTAATTATTTTTCTCTGAATATTTATTTTTATTATTATTATATTTTTGTAGCAAAGTAAAATTTTAACAAAAAGAAATACAATACCTGATTTAAAACTCCGCAAGGAGAAATCCTACATAAATTTCACAAAAAAAATCATTTATTTTTTTCTGTATTTTCTTTACTTAATTATATGCTCCGATATTTAGTTTTTATCTTTGAAAAAATGCTATAGGGTATATCGTTCAAAGAAATTCTGCAGGAAAATACTTTTTCTCAGCCTAGGAAAAAAATCGCTCTTAATTATATTCTTATTGTTATTTCTATCATATATTTCTCATTGAGCTTGTAGAATACACTGCACATTATATAGGATATTGAAAACCTACTAGTACTTGGGAAAAATAAAACCAATTTACAAAAAATCTCATGCTGCGAATTTATAACCTCCGGTAATAATTGTATTTTAAGACTTCCCACTAATTCATTTAGCTATTTTTCAAAATAAAAATAATAATCCTGAATAAACTAAAGTAAAAATGAATTGGAATAACATTTCATTTCTCGGAAAAAGGGGGGAAAAATAAATAACTATATATATTAAAGATTTAATTTCTATGTTCAGGTTTCGTGGTTGAATTGCTCCGGTGAAATTAATTATTTCGAATAATTATTCTTCAGTTAATAATGTCTTGGTATAAACATTGAACCATATCTTTTAAAAGGCGAACAATTGTTACAAATTTAAATATGAAGTCCTCCTTATTCAGCATGTGTCTAAGTTCATAATTTTGAGGTTTTTCTTCATAGAAAAAAATCTGTAGGAAGAGAAAAAAAAAGCAATCAGCAAATATTGAGTGTTCGTGTATGTCAAGTCTTTTATTTAACGTTTATGAAGAAAAAATAAAATAAAATAGAAACGGAAAACATGAAAACTCCCTCCCCCTTGTATGGAAAGAATCAAATGAGAGTGAATGAGATTTTAATAATTCTGCACAGTTACTAAAATTTCGAATGCCATATGCAGATCATTTTGTTCACGGATATTATTGTTTGCTTCATTCTCTTCTAATCTCTTCTATAACCTTTCTCAATGGATGGGCAATTAGAAACAAAAATTAATTGCCGTTAAGCTGTGCAGAATCATATTATATTATTGATTTTAAATTTTGCCACAAGGCCAGAACTTGTGAGGAAGTGCGCTAGCTGATAATAGACCTCCCTCCACACCACCCCGATGCACAACTGGTACTTATTTTATCGACCCCCGAAATGAATGTAAAGGCAAAGCCGGCGTCACCGTAATTTGAACTCAGAACGTAAAGACTGATGAAATGCTGCTAAGCGTTTTGTCCAGCTTACAAGCGATTCTGTCCACCTATCGCTGTGCATCACAGTATATTAACAGTAAAGTTTGAAACAACTATTTCACAATATTCTACTTAAGTAAAGTCCAAAGATTGCGGGTGAGGAATAACCTTTTAATGTACCTGTTTCATTTTGATTTTTGGTACAGGACCAGCAATACTGAGGAGAGAGATGAATCGATTATATTGACATCATTACTCAACTGGATTGTATTTTATCGTCCACGGAACGAATGCTACAGTTTACGTAATTGACTCATCCCTTCTACCGTAATTGTTGTATTGTACCAACACTTAAAACCAACATTAAAAAAGTACATACGATTGGCGCCGAGGTTGATTTGCCTTTATTCTGCTTACATTCATATCCATTTACCTACACACATGTGCATATACATAAGCGCATACGTATACACACACATACACACACATACATACATACATACCTCTACACAACAGCCCACAAACAATTCTACCTGTATATAAATATAAACAGAGAATGAAGGTATGATTACCTACTACGTATATTTCCCACTTAGTACTGGGGATGTTTCATTTATGAGAACGCGATCCTCTATTTGTCTGAGTGCTGGGTCCTTTGGGAACTTGGATAAAATACGGTCGACAAGTAGACCCAGGTTGCTTCCACGTTAATTTTGAATAATAATAATAATAATAATAATAATAATAATAATAATAA
>NC_068993.1:15472127-15478976 GCF_001194135.2 Octopus bimaculoides
TATATATATATATATATATATACTCACACACAGACACCTATACAGCCACAAATATACATATACACTGGCATAAATATACATAGATATATATCTTCACACACACACACACACACATACAGTGAATTCGGGCTAAACTTTACTGTTTGTCGAGCGGTCCTTCCTGACCTACGCTGTCATAAATATCCCCTTGTGCTTCTTATACGACAGCTAGTGAAGGGCCTCGTTTAGAAACAGCATCCTGATGGCGACTCTGACACTTATCTCTCTCGTCCAAGCCAGGATTCCCTTGCTCGAATCCTTAACCACCTTGTGCAGTTGTTGAACGAATTCTGGTATGACAGGAGCGATAGGATTGCCTGATGTATACCTTCCTGTCTGCCGCGTTTTTTAAATTTCTGTTGCAGCTTCCATGTCACGTCTTACAGCCTTTATAGTGTTCGCAGTGCATTGAACAGTGGTGATGATGATGGCATTTTAGTTCCCGGCGCGAATCATCGTGACAAAGGTAACTTTGTGTTCTATTTAGATAACTTCCATTTCACAAACACAGCTATTTCTCAGCCTCAACAGGAACATAACGCTCTCCAAAGCCCATCACCGTTAACCAGAATATTATATTGTTCCTGTAAAAAGGAAACGTACAAACATTGTTTAAAATACTTACATACATATATGAATACATGCATACATACATACACACACATATATACATACATATATGTATATATATAAACAAATATATATATATGTATATATGTTTGTGTACGTATGTACGTATATATGTATGTATGATTTGGCAGAATCGTTAGCACGCCGGGCGAAACGCTTTGAAGCATTTCGTCCGTCGTTTTGTATATGCGCAGGAGTGGCTGTGTAGTAAGTAGCTTGCTTACCAACCGCATGGTTCCGAGTTCAGTCCCACTGCGCGGCACCTTGGACAAGTGTCTTCTACTATAGCATCGGGCCGACTAAACCTTGTGAGTGGATTTGGTAAACGGAAGCTGAAAGAAGCCCGTAGGATATATGTATATATATATAATGTATATGTGTGTATATGTTTGTGTGTGTGTCCCCCAACATCGCTTGACAACCGAAGTTGGTGTGTTTACGTCCCCGTAACTTAGCGGTTCGGCAAAATAGACCGATCAAATAATTACTAGGCTTACAAAGAATAAGTCCTGGGGTCGATTTGCTCGACTAAATGCAGTGGTGCTGCATGACTGCAGTCAAAATGACTGAGAAAAGTAAATAGTAAAAGAGAGTATATATATATATATATATATATATATATATACATACTCACATACACACATACGTTTACATATGCATGTATGCATACATCTATCTGTATGTATGTATGTATGTATGTGTGTGTGTGTGTGTGCTTCTCTGTGTGTGTGTGTGTGTGTGTGTGTGTGTGTGTGTACATACCTAAGCAAAAAGCAGAGGGGAAAACCAAGCTACATAACGGGACTAACTGACGCCTCTTTGCAAATAACGGCGTCACTTCACTGAATACTCTCGTGTTGTGCGTTGCGAATAACATTTGGAATGAATTAATTTTAACCGTGTTATACAAGAAATCGGATCGCTAAAATAATTATTGATGTGTTTCCAGCCCCAAATATAATATCATATACAATACGTGTCTGTACATGCGTGTGTATGACACATGCTAAGGTTTCTGGAGCAAATAACTACGAGCTTGATAATATGAATTCAGTATTAAACCTAGAACGAGTCGAATATGATACAAGTAGGTTTTATTTTACCAATGATGCACCGTTCCACCAAATGAATAATGGACAAAAGCAGTATTGTGCGAAGCGGATGAAACGTTCAGCTGTGTAGGAATGTGAGCGTAATGTAAATGATGGAATATGCTGAAATATATACAGGGAGATTTGATATATTCCGTTAGAAAATGCCTGATAAAATACGTTTATACGTGACAATAATAGTGATATAACGCAATAAAGGGACATAACTCTAGTTCTCTCTCTGATTGCATTTTGGTTAATGTAAAAAGGCGAAACGGTTAAAAAACAATAGGATTTCAAATGAAAAATTCGGTACTCATCACTATTCATACTACTTACAATGCATTCGTTCTGCACAACAGAGGTAGGTAGGTAGGTAGGTAGGTATGTAGGTAGGTATGTAGGTAGGTAGGTAGGTAGGTAAGTAGGTAGGTAGGTAGGTAGGTAGGTAGGTAGGTAGCTAGGTGCATAGATAGATAGATAGATAGATAGATAGATAGATAGATAGATAGATAGACAGACAGATAGACAGATAGATAGATAGATAGATAGATAGATAGATAGATAGATAGATAGATAGATAGATAGATAGATAGTTAGATAGACGGATAGATAGATAGATATTGAAAGTGCGAAGGTTAATTCCGCTTAGAACTTTTATAAGTTTGAAAATATGAGGAAAAATATCAGAAAACTCAATTATGTTTAAAATATCTAATTGAATGACCTTAGAGAATAAATATATGAAAAGACATCTATGTTTCATAAAATATTTAATTGGACGGCTTACGTGGGTAGCAATCAAAAGTAAATTTATGAAGCATTAAAGTAAAATATGAGAGACTAGATTGACTGCAGGAGTATACATATATTATTTTATAAATTTTTCGAAATATTAAATTAAACCATAATTATTTAACTATTGTAGTGGTTGATATATTACTAGATTTTATTACTTTTGAAGACGTTTCTGAAAGAAATTGGCAGATGAAATATATATCTTTATCTGAATGGATAAGAACTATTGAAATACTGTTGCATGAAAGCTCAAAAGAAACAGTATCGCAGCTAATATATGAAAGAATGATTTGGTTATTAGATACAAGATATATATGAGTGCTTTTGACATAATAATATCATTATCAAATGGTATTTCCTTGTCCACATGACTTAATATATGAATTAATGCGAAATAACTATTGTTTGAATCGACCTAAAGGAGCCTCTTTTAATAACAAGTACTGTTAATATTTTAAATTATAATGATTTGGTATCCGTCTGTTCTGTAATATCAGAAGTATATAAGCTTCTGTTTATCGCTGGATCAGGAGAAATTAGAAGTGTTCATGGCTAGCGGCGGCCTCGCAAATCGTTGAGCCTGTTGTCGTTAATGTTTCTTTTAAACATTAATCTACAACAACGGGAAAGATATGAGATGGGAAGGGATTACAAAAGACTGACATTAGACAAAGGACTGACTATAGAGATTGGTACAGGAACTGGAGGGGAAATTCACCAAGATTTGAGGATTAGAAGCTGTAGAAAGGTAGAAATAAGAAACAGTTCGCCTCTGAGCCAGGAGCGGGAGCGTGTCAGTGTGGATGTAACAGTGTACGTAGCAATAACACCACCATTGCAGATATGAGACAACACCCTGAGGTGAGCCTTACCTGTGTGTTTTGCATTAACACATAAACGCTTATAAAAAAAATGATGATTATGGATAACTAGTTTAAAACTAGATCGTAACAAATATAACAGTTTTGAACATGGACAGCCTATATAATGTAATAATGTTGGGAATTATGTTTTATTCTTGTTATCCATTGGTAAAACATCATTAAAACCGAATACAACGGAGCCTACATACACACTCGCGCAACTTACTGCAAACAGAGAAACTAAATCCCGTTTAAATACCTCTCTACTGCTTAGAAAAGGGTCATGTATCTTGTTTAACTAATACTACGTTATCTATATCAGAATAAAAGACGGACTGATGAAGGCTGGGACAGCTTTTATCATAAGGGTACTACGAGTAGATTCTCCTTCGACTAAATGTCAACAAAACCTTAAGCTAAAATGTGTTATCAATATAATTCATTGAAATGAAGCCAGCGAACTGGCAGAATCGTTACTGCACCGGTCAAAATGCTTAGCGTTATTTCTTCCGACTTTAAATTCCGAGTTCATATCCCGCCAGGGTCGACTTTTCCTTTCATCCTGTCGGGGTCGATAAAGTAAGTACCAGTTGAGCGTTGGGTGCGATGTAATCGATTAACTCCTTCCCAGAAATTGCTAACCTTGTGTCAAAATGTAAAACTATAATTTTTCTAAATAGGGAAGTGAACTGGTGCAATCATTAGCATGCCGGACGAAATGCTCAGCAGTATTTCGTCCGTCTTTACGATCTGAATTAATAAGATAGGTACCAAAGAAATCGACTTAGTTCCCTCGTTCCTGGAATTACTGGCCTTGTGCTAAAATTTTAAACTTTATAGGCGAAGGACTGGCTGTGGTAAGTAGCTTGCTTACCAACCACATGGTTCCGGGCTCAGTCCCACTACGTGGCACCTTGGGCAATAGTCTTCTACTATACCCTCGGGCCGACCAAAGCTTTGCCAGTGGATTTGGTAGACAGAGCCCGTCGTATATATGTATATATATATATATATGTGTGTGTGTGTGTGTCTCTGTGTGTGTGTGTATGTGTGTGTGTGTGTGTGTGTGTGTTTGTCTGTCTGCGTTTGGCCCCAACTTCGCTTGACAACCGATGCTGGTGTGTTTCCGTCCCCGTAACTTAGCGGTTCGGCAAAAACGACCGATAGAATAAGTACTAGGCTTACAAATTATAAGTCCTGGGGTCGTTTTGCTCGACTAAAGGCGGTGCTCCAGCATGGCCGCACTCAAACAAGTAAAGGAGTAATATAATTCACCCATAAGTCACAACTAATGGAATTGTGCACATAATTTTAACAATATCAAATTTGTGCAGGGCGGTATTTTTTTTATATTCTATTCCACAGAAACAAAATTAGGTAAAAATTATTCTGTTATTCAGTTGTCTGCTGTCTAATAGTATTTATTTCATTTGTATTTTTTCCACTGTTATTTGCTTTTAAGGTAATGAAGTTGTTTGTTTTGCATTGCTTGCAGGCCGTGCTTAGTTAGCAATCTCACACAGTATTTCTCAGCAACTAATTACAACATGGTGGTTACTATTAAATGTGCTTCTGATTAATTCGTTGAAATAAAGGTGATTTTATATTAGTTGACGTGTTTCCGGTTTATATATCGACAGTCATTTGCAACTTATCCAGCTGCTACAGCAAACAGTCACAAGTATTGCACAAGGTACAGCTTGCACTAGCAATATAATGGATTATAGAACAAACTGGAACATTTATTCAGCGTTATATATGATACAAACATAAAATTTGAAGTAATGAATCATATTATATCAAACGGCATTGATTAAACATCTTTTTGTGTGTGTACGTGCGTTTCCTTGTACAGATGGTATCTCATATATATATATATATATATATATATATGAAATATTTAACACATTCAGAATTGCGTTCTAAGACAGCTGCTAATCCAAGAATGACCTGACTAAACAGCTCCGCTTCATATTATCAAAATAACAGTTTGATATGAGGCACATCTGTTGCTTATTTTTGCATGTGTACCAAACAAGAAGAGATTTATTTTAAGATACATAATTAGGTGCAGGCGTGGCCGTGTGGTAAGAAGTTGGTTTCCCAACCATGTGTTTCTAGGATCGGTCCCACTATTTAGCATCCTCGGCGCGACTGAAGATAGCCTCGGCCAGACTGAAGTCTTCTGCATGGATTTGGGAGGCGGAAACTCAAAAAAGCTCATCGCATATATATGTGTATATATGCGTGTGTATGTGTGTGTGCCGTGATATAAACTGTTTTTACATAGGAACCCTGTAGTATTTCTTGTATTCATACCATTCGAGTGTGTATGTAAGTGTGTGAGTATGTGCGTGGTGTACCCCGCTCCCAGATTTCGAACTTCCCACTCCGCATTCTATTTTAGGTGACATTCCCAAATATCGAAGTGTCTATTCATATAGATGTGTGCGTGTGTGCGTGTGTGTGTGTGTGTGCGTGTGTGTATGCGAGTATTTGTGTACAAGTTTGTTACAAGCTTGCTACAAATGTAAATATGTTTGGTGCATATTCGGACCTTTAGAAATCCAATCACTGTATTTTGCCATGGATAAAATCTTTCCTTATAGACAAATACGTAGAAACGCACCAGAACAGTTCGAAGATTCCTCTAACCAGAGTGAAAGTCGCATCTATTACGGAGGGTTTTTTCCCCCACATCACCATTAGATACCGGAAAAAGGACCTCTAGGAACTGACAAGAGAAGATGGATATCTTTTATTATATTTCAGTCATTGTACTGTGACTGGTTGCGCTAACGGCTGCTTGCTGTAAATATAATACGTTAGTAGAAGCGCTAAGCAGTGATGGGTATAAATACAAACTTGAGATAAGAGATAGCCATCGTCTCTTGTCAGTTCGCAGCGTTCCGCTTTCCGGTATCCGATACTGAAGGGAGATTACCACACCAAAATGCATCCATCAATCAGCCAAGTTACAGGCCGCTTCCAATTGATTTGGTGTGTTTAGACCTATTTCTCTACAAGTGACAAATTTTCTTCATGACAAAATACAGCGAATGGCTTTCTTACGAGTACAAATGAATATGCTCCATGCATACTTGAACGTGCAACAAGTTTGTATATATAGTGTATAGATACATATATATATATATATATATATATATATATATATATATATATACATGTATATATTTGTATATATATGTATATATACGAACTTATACACACTCGTGTCTGTGTGTGTCTGTATGTGTGTATGCATGCATATATAGATACATACATATATATATATATATGTATATGTATGTATATACATATATATATATATATAAATAATACAGTCATACATACATATATGTTTACACGTATGTATGCTGTATACACACACAAATATATATATATATATATATATATATATATATATA
>NC_068993.1:15480678-15483957 GCF_001194135.2 Octopus bimaculoides
CGATCTATATATATTTGTGTGAGTATGTGTACATATGTCAATGCAAGTAGACACAAGCATGTGCATATTCAAATCTATGTATGCATGTATGTGAATTTGTCTTTGCGATAGAATACCTGAAGACAAATATCGGCCGTCAAAATCCTCTCTAATAAAATAAATGAAGTTATATAAGGAAAAGAAAGATATCCATATAGTCACTATTACATTACTACACATCTTCAATGACACAAGATTGAGACAGCACACATGAGATTTAATTAGAATTTTCAGCCAAGAATTTACTTAACTGTCTTCTTATATCTCAGATTTTCTTCTCTTCAGTTTTAAACAATATTGCTGGCTAGCTGGTTGGCCGAAATTTCTAGTCAGAAGTACTCTTCAGCTAATTACCCGGCTCCATTCTTTGTAAACTTCTATGAGAACGTGGAAGCGCTTCGGAACTTACACAAATTAAATATACTATTCTCTCTCAACTGTTGCATTCCTGAGCATGCTCTTGAAAATCTGTATCACTTACTTGCCTATCAAATCTTATTTGATTTTCAAAGCTGAGGTGACGTTTGTATATCTTGTCCCCTCAACTTGAATGCACATAGCTCTCAAGTTTTCAAGAACACCTCAATTTCCCATCATGGATTTATTTTGCCATACAGACTAGTAAATCCTTGAAATCTTTCTTAATTACATACTAATTATCGATGGCAGAAAATGTGCTAGCTTCGTAATCAATTCGAAAAGTTTCCGTTATTCATTGAACAAAGTTTTGAATTATTTACCGTCTTCGATGTTAACGTATGTCTTTCTATAAACTGAGGGGGAAAGTGAAGTTTTGAACGGAATATTTTTAATAGTTTTCGTCAGTCTGAAGGGATTGTGTCTAAGACATTCATGGTCTGTGTGTAACAGTTCATGGTTCTTCAGTCTGAACGTCTCTAAGTCGTTGTTCGTAGAAAACTATTAAACAGGAAGGAATTTTCGAATTCTAGAATTTTTATAACATATTGGTGGAAGGATGTTGCTTAGTGGGAATTTCGATGTTTGAGAAACACAGATTTCCTATGGGTGAGGGAGTTTGGTGTGGCGGATAATCTTCAGCAGAGATGATAGGAGATATCTGGCTACGGGGTGCATAGACTGTTGAAATAGGATCAAATGTTCAAGTGTCTTCATGAGTCAAACATACTAATCAAGTATTCTATCTTCAAACTATCGGATAAAACTTAATTGTATGCCCGATCCAGGAATCGAAATCACATTCTTACGATCATGTGTCCAACACTCTACCCACTGAACCACGTGGCTATACCATCTAAATGAGAAGAGAAACTAAAAATAGCAATGATTCCTCTCGACAGATGGTCTTCGGACGGAAATACGCACAGAACTAGACGGATTAACAATCTGTCAGTAAATGAACAGAATATCTGAAAGATTCGTTGCTTGTAATAACGATATTGATACATATAAACATTTATGATTTAAAATGAAAAACTACGTCTGGAATAGAATGATATAAATATACTTGAATTAAATTACTATTTATATTTATGACTAGTACAAGTACGACATGGCTACCGAGGATACTATGGGAGCTAAATGATAAGGAAATACTTAAAAGAATAAAAATGTCTCTGCATATATTCCGAGTATAATAAAAATGTGCGCATGATTTGAAATACCAGCATTGTGATGAATGATGGGTGAATACACAAACTGATATTTTCTCAACAGAAATTGTCCATTTATTTCATTCGACTTTCATATGGTTTGTTGAGTGTCTTGATAATGCAGCCAAATCTACCGAAATCGCACTGTGCCGTTTTAAATAACCAAGGATACAATAGTAGTCGTTCATACCTCCAAAATAATTGATCTAACCGTTATATTGTATCTTTAACTTGTTTTAGTTTTCTGTGACATATTTATAAAATATGTGGATCAGAGGAGTTGCTTGGTGGTTAAGATAATCGGCTCAAAATCGTGAGATCAGGAGTTCCATTCTCGGCAGCGCGTTTTGTCCTTCAGCAAGACACTTTATTTCTTGTTGCTCCAGTTCACTCAGCTGTGAAGAATGAGCTGTAACTATAATTCAAATGACCGGCCTTGTGATATGCTCTCTTACGTTGAATCTTACTGAGAACTCCGTTAAGTGAACGCGTGTCTATGGATTGTCATCGAAATACCCACTTGCAGCCAGGATGGGGCACAACCTTCAGGGGATTTTAGTTCCACAAATCTATGCTTGTGCCTATTTTTTTAAACTTGATACTTATTCGACTAGCATGTTTTACCGAATCGCTCAGTCATGTGGATGTAAACAAACCAACACCGTGGTGGTAGGTGAGGTAACAATTCGGACACAAAGACAGACACCCACGTGTATGAAGGGCTTTCTGGCTGCTAATTTCATTCACATGACATTGGTCAGCCCGAGTTTACAGTAGGAAACAATTGAATTGTCTAATGGCCCAGTGTACGGCGCAGTAGCAGTGAACCCGATAAGCAGTGGTTGCAACGCATACATCATAACCACACAACCATATCAAATCAGAGCTGGAATACAATTGATCAAAACTGTACTCGAACACACGTGATCGAGGTATAAGTCACAACAAACAATGAACCCATTTCAAGAGGAACTTCCTGTATAAGATCCTATCAGAAACAACAGTCATTACATTTTTTTCAGGCTGGGTTCCCAACAAGCTTCAACGGAGACTACCACTGTTATCCAGCCATATCATACATGGTCTACCCTTAGATCTCCTGCCAGTTAGCTCAACTTGAAGAGTCCATCTTGCGATAGTTTCCTATAACCGCCGAATCACATATTCATAGTACTGAAAATGTGATTTCTCAATGCAGAGAAGCGACTTGATCTGAAGAGACTCCACATTTAGCACTAAAAAAATAGGTCTTGTTACTAATGTAGTTCGGTGATCTAAAAGCTGTAAATTTGGCTTACTACTTTGTTTCCTTTCTAATATTGTTTAAAACAAAGTATCACTTATTTATATGGAAGGAAAATTAAATAAGTGTTGTTATAACACTCGCTAGATGCAACGAAACGGCCATGTTGGATGTTGCGTCTTAGAGAAATCGAGAATGGTAGGGACATTTTTTTATAATGATGATGATACTGCAAACTTTCCATGCTATTTGTTTTCAGACAAAATATAATGTACATACATGTGGCTGTGCGTATGTTTGTATGCATATGCAAACATATATGCATATATATATATATATATATATATATATATATATATATATATA
>NC_068993.1:15484216-15493113 GCF_001194135.2 Octopus bimaculoides
ATATATATATATATATATATATATATATATATATATATATATATATACATAAAATAGACATGCATTAATATACTCTGACATATACATATATATATATACACACTAGCATAGGTATGTGTATACGTACATATATACCTACAAACATGTTTTACAAATACACACGCACACAAACGCACATTCACATATATGTGTGCTAGTGTGGGAATTTGTGTGTGTGTGTGCGTGCACCTATGTGTGTGGGTGTGTATGTGTTTATTGTTGCGACGTTGACCAGGTAAGCTCTGTATTTGTAAAGGTAATTTGTGGTGACAATTAAGTAATATTATTCGACAACTTTCTACTTATATGGCTTCATCAGGGAAAAAAAATTGTGTAGCTTCATCGTAGGTTACCTTTCTAGTAATGAACGAATCAGTAAATAAACAGAAATGTACATTTGTTGGCATGGAAATATAGAATTATTTCCATACAATATATTCTACAGCAGGTACTACGTCAGTTACGACAGTGATTATTCAAATTGAGCCGATCAAGAGAACATCTCTGCTCGTGGAATTAACGCGCAGTTAGCAGACACTCCATAGATACGACTACACTTAACGCAGTTCTCAGAAAGATTCAACGTAACAGAGAATATCACAAGGCCGGCCATTTAAATTATAGTTGCAGCTCATTTTTCCCAGCTGAGTGAACTGGAGCAACAAGAAAAAAAGTGTCTTGCTGAACGACACAACGCGTTGCCGGGAGTGGAACTCCTGATCTAACGATTTTGAGCCGACTATCTTAACCACCAAGCAACGCCACTGAGCCACATATTTTATAAATATGACATACAAAACTAAAACTAAAGAAATAAAGGAGCTCTGTGTGGTAGCTCACCATGTTATAAATAATAGCAAATTTCACACGAGTTTTATTCTTATATTCACATCAATTGCGAGATTACAACTCGTCTTGGGCCTCTTAATCTAGCGGAGCCCATATGTTTCCCGAGCTGATCACAGGTATTTCTTTCACAGGAAAAAAGAGGAAACGACTTAAAGAGAGAATAATCTGCTCAATACAGGACAGGTAATTTATTTAGCCAGTCCGAAATTGACCTTGCTGCGATTTGAACTCCGTGTGCAGAAAGTCAAAATTCTGTCCGGTACTATAAAGATTTGCAACTTCAAGTGTCTTTCCTCCAACTTTGAAACGGACAGAACCATAAATTTTTATCGTAGGTACGTATTATTTGCAAAAAGAGAGGAATGGTCAATCCTGCAATGCCTTTACTCATATTTCTGTTCGGTCATGCCTGAAAACAACAAAAAATAACGGAGTGTTAAGTTCTTTAATTTGTGATGCATTACAAATCTAAACTAAAAATGTATATGAGATAAAAAGCAAATAAATCTAACAAAGAACTATGTTATATTTCCTATATAAGAGAAGGCAAATAAATACATCCAGATATTGCTTTTAAATTTCTTACTCATCAAAGAGTTATCTCCCTAGCAGATTGCCGAGATGTTATTTTCTACTTTAGGCACAAGGCCCGAAATTTTTGAGGAGGGGAGCTAGTCGATTAGATCGACCCCAGTACGCAACTGGTACTTAATTTATCGACCTCGAAAGGATGAAAGGTAAAGTTGACCTTGGCGGAATTTGATCTCAAAACGTAAAGACAAATGAAATATCGCGAAGCATTTCGCCCGGCGTGCTAACGTTTCTTATTTCTTTATTGCCCACAAGGGGCTAAACATAGAGGAGACAAACAAGGACAGACAAAGGTTTTAAGTCGTTTACATCGACCCCAGTGCATAACCGGTACTTAATTTATCGACCCTGAAAGGATGAAAGGCAAAGTCGACCTCGGCGTAATTTGAACTCAGAACGTAACGGCAGACGAAATTCTGCCAAGTATTTCACCCGGCGGGCTAACGTTTCTGCCAGCTCGCCGCCTTAGATTGCTGATATAGTGTAATACGTCTCGATAGCATGGCGGTTTTCTTCCCTGTTTCTAATGCATTTATGTACAAATATTATGATTGGTAACTACTCTAAACGGTCGAGCAAATAAGAGAGGACATTTGTTATCTGGAAAGTAGATTTGTGCAGGTAACATTCATCGTAAATATTCAATTCCAATTGTTAATTAGCATCATAGAACAAAATTGGTAAACGTAGCGTTCTGGCATAATTATTAGAGCGTCAGAAACACTAACTGGCAGCATTTCTTCCGAATGCCTACATTCTGATTTCAGTTGCTATTGAACTTAACTTAGTGTTTTTGTTTTCTTTTTGAGGTCGATAAGTTAAGTAGCGTGGTCGATGTTATCGTGTAGATTCTCCCTTCAAAGATCTTCCAAAATTCCTTTCAACTACGAGGACTGAAATTATGTGCGAGGGGTCTAGTCGATTGCATTGCAGTGTACCTATTTCATCAGACCCGATTGAATGAATGGAAAACTTAACCGCGACGGAACTTGAAGTTAGTACGTGAAAACGGATAAAAGGCTGTTAAACATTTTGTCCGGCGTTCTAAGGATTCTACTGGCTTGCCGCCTTAACCCTGTCCCAAAATTGGCTTCAAAGTTTGATACAAGATCATTACATTACGAACAATATTTTTTAATAATTGTTACCATTATCTTTGGTTTCAATTTGCCTATTGTTGTCTTCTGCATTGAATAACTTAATTCTGAATCTAATTTTTTGGTATAAACGGTATCAAACCAAATGCCCTGGAGATGGATGGATTCGGCGAAGTCACAGAAAATTTTAATATTGCATTCTCTAAAGTGAACTTTGGATATCAAATTTTAATGGTATTTCTAACAAAAAATATATCATATTGTTATTGCAAAACGATGATTTATCGATGACAGTTTAGAAATAAATGAATATTTTGAAAGCCATTCTGATATCTCGCAGTTTTGAATTTGTATTATGTGAATGCGAATTGTGCTCCGCAATAATCTGTAAAATAATGCAAAGAATGATAAGTTCGACCATATACTGTTGAATGTATGCGTGATTATCATAATTCAATGCGAAAGAGTAATGGAATTCTAATAGAGGAATATTTTGTCTGTGTCGCTTTCCCCGGTAACATGCTGGGTTTCATGTCCATAGTAAAACAATTTGCTCGAGTATCTCAAGCGACAGCGCCAGTATTTGTTTATATCTAAATCAATTCACCTAGTGGTATGTCCATGCAATATAAGATTATTTAGAGTTGAACCAAGCGCTACGAGTTCTACTAGGACTACGATACTGAAGGGAGTTTTCAAACGTCCTTCCTTAATATAGGAAGACAGTCATACCATGCGCATACTCTCAAATATATTGCTATATATATATCCCTGCAGAATGTACTGATAAATGAAGTTAATTTATTCAGCACTTTGTCGCACGAATTACGAGATCTAATAACGTTTTTCTAAATAAATCGTTGATAATAATGGTGTTGCTGCTGTTGTTGTTACCACCGCCGCCGCTACTGCTGTTGCTGCTACAGTTTTACGCAGGTTACTTGTGACCGAACAGATCTTGGATTCAGGACACACCCGCTTTGATGATCCCATATATTTAAGTGTCCCAGACTACCCTTCATTCATAGATCAGAAAAAGATTGGAAAAGGGCTTTTGCTGCTATCTCTCGTAGTTTGAGCAACCGTACGGTATCCTACTCGTTTGATGTTTCAATGAATATGAGATTTTTACGAGATAAACTTTCAATTGAACCACTTCAAAATACTAGTTCCGTTTATCGCTTATAACTGTCCAAAGAATTTTCACCTGGAAATATCTTGGAAAGCATTCCCATCATATACTCTTCCCCATTTTTGTAGAATATTTGTTGTAGTGTTTAGTGTCTAAACAAGAACACGATTTTGTAATCTTCTTGTAATCTAATGTAACAGAAAATTTGCAGACCCGCTAAAGGGAATTGCATTGGCTTCGTTGAAATCAATATCGATTCACAGACACATCGTGATAAAAGATGACAACCTCTTACTGTACAGAGTTTTCAGCGATTCTCTAATCTAATTTTCGGCGATCGGTGGGCTTCATGGAAGAAAGAAATATATACAAGAAAGATTTTCCCAATGTAAAATATATGAAGCCACACAATTGAAACTTGCTGGGATATAATAGCCGGTTTGGACAGGATTCGAACTCAGAATTTGGAGCAAATGAACTAACTTCTGGAAGGTATTTAGCTTGCAGATCTAAAAGCTTTGAAATGTGAAACAAAGATAGTAAACTGTGGAAAGTATTCAACTTGGAGGGCTGAAATCTGTATTTGAATTGACAAATTATGCCAGGTGTATCACGGTTTGATGAGGGCACGTTAATTAGTAATTACAGTGCTGCGGTAATTGTAGTAAGATTGCGGTTTCGATTCCTGAACAGATGTGTACTTGAGAAAAGCACATCATTTCATGTCGTGTGCGCAATTCCATACATACATGCAATCTGAAGAATTTAAACTTCTCAAAACCAGAATGAAAAAAGCTGATTCAAACACTACAGATATAAGCCATCAGCGAAACTGTAAAATTCTGTAATAATTTCCAGAATTGTATCTATTTAAGCATATATAAGCATGTCTACATATGCAGTTATATGCATTAGAATGCATTAATGAAACAAAACATAGGAATTTGCACATATACTTACATACATACATCGATACAAAAATACCCTGTTATTGAAATTCCAATGAAGGAGCCTTTAATGTGGATTAGAAACCGGCTCTTTCTCCACTGACCAACGATCTTGAGATAACACTGAATAATGACATACATACATACATATATACATACATACATACATGCATACATACATAAATACATACATATATGTGCGCGTGCGTGTGTGTGTACGTAAGCAGAGTGAGTGAGTGAATGATTTATATAGAATTTCACAAACCTTATCTCATTCTCCTTTTAATGCTGCCTGCTCTTTTACCCCCCCTTTCTGTTTACATTTCCGTCTGCATACCCCTAATGTGTCTCCGCTGACATTGCTGACATTGTAAGGTATTTCTTATACACGTTATTACTCAACACGAATTTATAACAGATAGAACATTCCTATATTGCCGCGTAGTTGTTAAATCGAAATCTGAATATTATCGAGAATTGAACTTCATACATTTGCAACCATCCACCTTCTTAAATATATATTCTTACAAAGTCGCACATTTATTCTAACGTATACAGTCATTTCCATACACAAGGATGATTTAATTCTTTTTAGAAGGGCATGAACATCACATCGTCTCATTGACAATATCAATAAATTTATAGCTTTGCAGTTACGTTAGAAATCAATAATAATATAAAACGGGAGAATTGTAATGTTGGCAATTGTGAGCTTTTGGACAATAAAAGTGTAGGGAATCAACCACTAATGCAATACTTTGGTTTGGCTCTTTAGCATGAAGCAACGTTGATGTTTAATCTTGGACGAAGAGAAACACTGAGGAATTGATGCATGGATAAATGATTTTTAGTCTCTCGTGGTTAAATCAATTCTACTACAACAGAACGAGTGAATGAAGAAGAGAAATAGACCAATACTTGAGGACAGCAGTTTAGAAGTTAATTTTGAAAGCCAGAATCATCTAGATTGATTGAGAGATTATTGAACACGTATCAGATTCTATGGATGTACGATACAAAATAGATGAGGCATTTATGAACATTTGATATTGTATAGGCATATTTTTAGTTTCATATACACAAGCAGCTGCAGTTAATAAGGAACTGCGTTTATAACTTTTAAGAGGCCAAGGTTTGTATAGTATGAAATAAAGAGCAGCTTTATTGATTCGTAGATTAGCTGTGCCATATATATTTGTTCCGTAATGCCCAAAGGCAAGAAAATACAAGTGTGTGAGCACGTGTGTAACTGTGTGCGTTTGTTTGGGTCTATACATGTCTGTGCGTATGTTTGTGCGTGCGTGTATTTGACTGGTAACGTTGAAATGTTAAAGTTTGATATAATCATTCAGAAGCGATTGAGGAATACTTGCAATTCGATCCAATCAGGTAGACACTCTACTTTAAATCGACCGAGTGTCGACAAGCAAAAGATAGGTTTCCGATGTTCAGAGCACTCGGTGCGGTTTCGCTAACGAATTAAAGCAATTTCCTTTTCGGTTTTCCTTTAATAAATTTGAAGAAAGCAAGGCAGCACATAGTTAGTCTAACCATGAAATAAATCTATTGCATCTAGTAAAGACGAATTAGTATATAGCAGTATGTGACACCGCTTAATTTAATTGTTATGATATTTAAATAACGAGGAAAGAGAAAATGTATTATGCATAAAAATGACAGGTTTCTATATTCCATTCCTTTCTGGTCACTAAATGTACTACATTTACATATCTCAGACAAAATACCCTTACGTCAGTGCTTTTCCTCTCACATTGCCGTTTTTGTGAGTTTTTTTTTAATCCTTTTTTTTCTATCCTGGAATATTTTGACGACACGATTACGAATATGTTGTCACGAAATATGTCCTCTTTCAAATTAGCTACAGGTAAGTTCTGACTAATGCAATGCACGCTGCTGTAAACAACTTAACTATACGCATACCGGAACAAAAAACTAACTCTATGTTTACTTTATATACAGTGACATTTCTTTTCTTTTAGGCACCCAAATACGATTTCATGGAGATTTCAGTATTATTGCTATGACGGCCACTACGTTCTGAATTCAAATTCTGCTGACGTCGACTTTGCCTTTCATCCTTTCGGGGTCGATAAAATAAGTATCAGTTACGCACTGGGATCAATATAATCGACTAGTCCCCTTCGTTAAAAGTGTTCAAGGTCTTGTGTCTAGAGTAGAAATGATTATTGCATTCATGGCAACTCACAGCGTAGAAGAACCTTCGTCGCCTAGCAAGCGATATTTATGGAACCACTTCTCAGTTTTGAATTTCGTGCCTATTCACTGAGGTAACATATATAACATTATAGCTACAACAAACAATACCTAGGTTTTTGTTCCTATATTGAAGAGTTGAGAACTTGTATATAAATACTAAATTTACAGGAGGAAAACCGTCGACATATAATTACTGCGCAAGCTTTGTTGCAGTAATATAATTTTTAATTTTTCAATTAAACATATTTAATAACTTGTTTTAGAATTCAGGTAAATTTTTATGGTAGCACGGAATATATTCAGTTACTACACCAATATCATTATCAAAATCAATATATATATATATATATATATATATATATATATATATATATACTCATGTAGATCCGTATGTAATAGTGATCATGTATTGTGGGCTTCTTAAATAGAAAAGAAAACGGTGAAAGAAACTAAAATGTTGAAAAAAATGTAAGATAAGGACATACACGTTCTATAGATATTCTATTTCGCTCTTATGATATCTGCTAAGCATTCCTATAGGTTCATCTTAATTTGTTAACGAAACGAGATCCCCCCAACCTATAGAATGAAATTAATTATAAATTAAATGTTTTGTAAAGAAAATATATCAGATTCTAAATGGAAATGAAAATACTTAAGAAAAGGAAACGTATGTTATGTTACAATCCTATGTTATTTCTACTGGAATTGTAGCAGGCTTTGATATTAAAGAGTGTAATCTTATATTCTAATTAATATTTTAATATGTTGTTTAAAAATCCGTAGATTTTTCATGATGTGATGGACCCAGAACGCTTTTCATTGTATAGATATATATATATATATATCGCCTTTGGTGTATGATATATCGTTAATCTTTCAATAATCATTATTAATGACAAGTTTCCAGCCCGTTCTTTATTGTAATACTCTAAAACCATACTTATAATGTTGAAGGTCAGTGTATGTGGAGTAGCTTATTTTAACTGGATTCCTATCGAATACTTTCCTCAAGAAGGTAAATATTTTCATACAACATGGAAAAATGTTTTACCTAATTCTGCACTTACATTCATGAAAAATGGGGAATTCTTCTGTATATAATATGTTTTCAAATATATGTCGAACCTTTATAAATATAGCTTCAAACCTATCGGTGTCTTTGTCGCGCCGCTAAGTTAAAACACCGACTGTAAAGCAGTAGTTGAAGATAGACACATACAGCTATAAACATATATACGATGAGTTTCTTTCAGTTTCTCTCAAACAAACCCATTCAAAAAGCGTTTGTCGGCCCAGGACTAAGCAGACGTCTGAAGGTACAATGCAGTGGGACGGAACCCGGAATCATGTGGTTGAGAAGCAAACTTCTTTCCAATTGCCGACACAGGTTTTTTAGTGGAGAATATTATTAGATTTAGCTGTTTACCCTTTCGTAAATATATTTCAGAGGATGTGTAATGAATATTTCAGAATATGAGTAATGAAGTTAAGTTCCTTGATTAAATCTGCTTTGTTTTCCGAACAAAATGCATGGAACATAAAATGGTAGTGAGTTTTCTCATGGTGCGCTGCTTCTACTGAATGTCTTTATATATCCTGAACCAAATTGGATTCTCTTTTGGACAGCTTTTAGTTCAAATTTGAATTCGCAGACTCTAAAAATTAACTAAAGGCTTGTTTTGTTTGTGCTTTTCCCTCCGGTTTTTTGTTCTATGTGTGCCATAAATATCGCCATCCGTTTTAGAGAAAAATTTGTAGTTTAGAAACGGTAGTTCTTTGACTGCTGTTTCTGAATTTTCAGTATGTTGGAGAAGCAACTCAATTGCTAATCCCTTATATTTATGATGATAAATGGTCTTACCGATAAAGGTTTATTTCATACTGAACTACTTGGCAAAATTGTTAATTGTTAATTCTATTATTAATTGACGATTCCCTGCCCTCATTTCTTGTATATTTTATATTTGATATCTCTAAGTTAGATAGTTAAACCGTAATCCC
>NC_068993.1:15498241-15502410 GCF_001194135.2 Octopus bimaculoides
AACTAGTCCCGCCCCAATAATTTCAGACTTTGTGTCTCTGCCTTTTTATCTTTCACTTCTTTCAGTAAGTAGACTGCGGCCATGCTGGGGTACCACTTTAAATAATTTTCAGTCGAATGAATCGATTCCAGTAATTTTCTTTAAACCTGGCGTCTATTCTATCGATCACTTGTGCCAAACCGCTAATTCACGCGAACGAAAACACACCAGCATGGGTAGAGGACAAACACAGACAAAAATAAAGACGCATACACACACACACATACGTAGTTATATGTGTGTGTAAGTGTTTCTGTGTATGTGTGTGTATTTATATTTGCAACGGGCTCCTTTCAATATCACTCTACCAAATCTACTCATAAAGGCGTTGCTCTGCACGGGAATATGGTAGAAGATACCTGCCCAAGGTTCCACACAGTGGGACTAAACCCGAAACTATATGGTTGGGAAGCAAGCTTCTTACAACAGTCACGCCTGCGCCTGTAGTTGAAAGAGTTATACTGACATTTGCGTCAATGTGTCGAAAAGTTACTAAGTTTGACATCAGCTTGAATTCACACACGAAAATACGAGAAGGACAGTATGCTAAAACGCCAGTGATTTCTTACAAGCGCAGGATCGGTGTTAACAACATCAGTAGCTTATAAGTAATTATTTTATCGACCCTGTAAAGCTGATCGGAAGGTGAAGTTGACTGAAGCGGGATATGAACTAAGAAAGTAATGTAGCGTCTATATACACCAAAAGTATCTGTATTAAGCTTAGACTAAGCAATCGCCCACATCTATACTACCGCTTATTTTATCACTGCAGTAACGACGGTAGGACAGGAGTCATTGACTGTGGTGGAATATGAACTCAGAACGTAAGGAAACTAAGACGCCAAAATGAATTTAATACGAGACTAATGCGATGAGAAATCTGTCAATCGTCCGCATCCTTAGAGTAATACAGGAAATTTGCAACGATATGATGAAATTGTATTGAGAATGAGTTAACCTTTCACTCATTAGTATATCGAATTTGCATCAATCAGCTATAACACATCACTTCAAATCGTAGCTTTGTCTCCAGTAAAGCCAAATCAATACCAAAGTGAGTCCTATCATGACTCGGCTACAAGGAGCGTCAGATCAATCAATGCCATGCCGTATTGTATATTTCCTATCCCAAAGAACAAAACAACGTCTCTGAACTACAAAACTTCCTGAATCAGTGAAGATTCTAGTAATCCTCGCCAATCTCTACTTCCATCTCCATCTACACACACACACACACACACACACACACACATATATATATATATACACATATATGTGTGTATGTATGTGTATATACATATATATATATATATATATATATATACATATATATACATGGTCACCACAGTTTTTTTTTTCTTACCACAATTCATCTACTCCGCGAATTCTCTGGTCGATTGATGTGGGTTGTCGTATGATTCATTCGCTCTTCATCAAATACAATTGGCCGATCCATGTGTGATACGTCCTTGATGTAAAAATTCCCATTTTTGAGACGCGAAAACGAACAGCAGGCGGTACTTTGAGACATTGCTCCTTCTCCATACACAGCACAAATTTCTCGAGCAGCTTCGATGTCCTTACAATCTCGATTAAATGCAAAAAGCAAATGATATGGAAAATGGTCAGTTTTATCCACTTGAGATTCCTTTTTAATGATCTGAAAATACACAAAAATCAATGAAATTAAAAATTCAAAACAGTAGCTTGTAGAGCAAAAACATTTTGCCAATACTTTTTATTTCTGCGTGCATTTTTTAATTTGATAAAAAAAAGCTCATGAATTATTCCTCAACCCAATAGATGGAAAAGGGAAAGACATTTCAAAATCCTGATAAAAAACAAAAGAGGCATTAAGAAATTGATATCTGATGCTCATTTCGTTCATCTTCCATAAACCACGATACAAATTCGTATGAACGAATTAAGCAAGGCCCATTTATTATGTATCGGGGGGCATTTCTACAAAGGGAAGATTTTTATTCAGATGATGACTTACTGTGATCAAATCGCAAAAGTCTTGCGTAGATATTCTGAAGAAAAAGTGACTGCTCATAGAGTTCGTTACAATGTCTTTGTATTGAAAATAAGGAGCACTCCGTCGTTTACGACGACGAGAGTTACAGCTGATACGATCAACAGAACAGGTTGCTCGTGAAATTGACGTGTAAGTGACTGAGCACTCTACAAACACGTGTACCCTTAACGTAGTTCTCAGGGAGATTCTGCGTGACACAGAGTGTGACAAGGCCGGCCCTTTGAAATACAGGTACTACTCGTTTTTGCCAGCTGAGTGGACTGGAGCAACGTGAAATAAAGTGTCTTCCTCAAGTACACAACGTGTCACCGGGAATTGAACTCACGACCTTACGACCATGAGCAGAATGCCCTAACCACTAAGCCAGGCGCCTTCACAAATTGAAAATAAGTATTACAGACTAGAAATATGCAAAATGGATATCTCTGCATAATTTATTATAGGATACTTTCATTGCTTTTCCTCTACATCTGTAATTAACACATAAATATTATATTCGATTGTGTATTTCATTTCAGCTATAATCATATAAATAATCATACATACAGACATGCATACATACATACATACGCATATATATGTATTATCACATATATACATATATAACTATGCATGTGCGTATGTATGTATATGCGTGTGTTTGTGCATGTGTGTATGTGCGTGTGTACGTGCGCTTGTATATTATATGCATTGTTTCGTTTTGACGCACTTTTATTTTGGCCCCTAGTTAACTATTGCGGACTTCACACTGTCACTAACATTTAACCTATGGTTCCGGCCTGAGGAGGAATTCTTGCCAGTTGTCAGAGATGCAATAACGGAGCAGGTGATAATATTGGATGTTGTATATCTGTAGGTTTAAATATATAAACGCAAATATTTTCTGGTTTAAATTCCACCTTTAGCGATTGAATATTTGTCTGGGTATAAGAAAAACAAACATAGCATATGCACGAAATATAATTCAAAATGCTGAATTATAGACAAACAAAGCGTTTACATATGATCATGAGGTTACTTTTAGAATTTCGTTAAGTGCATTAACTGAAAAGTACGCATTACACGTTGAAAGCTGGAGTGGATGAAAACTGACGTGAATTCTATATTGTTATATCGAGAGGTTATCAAAATTTTTTCAGCACTAATGTTGTACTAAAGAAATAACAGTCAAACAGCCATCGAATTTCAATTTAATTACGCCAGGCATACTTTATGAAAACTGAAGTTATTAATACACATATATAGAAATGGATAGAAACATATATAGATATATACATTTATAAAAGTCTTTCTTTTTTTATCTATCTATCTATCTATCTATCTATCGAGGTATATCTTATAACGAGTTTACATCTAGAATATTGAAATTATAAATACCAAGGCTTGCACACGCGCACACATATGCACACACACACCCAAACACACACACACACACACACACACACACACACACACACATACATATATATATATATATATATATATATATATATATATATATATATGCGATTGAACAAAGTGAAGAGAGTAGCACTCAAATCATTTGTTTGGATTCAAACTTACGGGATAAAGATCTGATGATGTGAATATGTTCTACGCCCAGAAAACTTTAATGTATACGTGAATCAAATTTGATTATTATATAGGTAAGTAAGTAAAATCCAAAATTGTATGTGTTTATTCTCTGCAACTTTTTCCTTGTTCTTTAATTCTAAATTCAAACTTCAGACCCGCCAAATTTTACGAAGCCATTATTATCTCCCTTGTATTAACTAACAGCTATATATATATACATATATAATTTTATATAAATTTAAAATACCGATCATATCAAGTGGCTAGCAAGAGAATAAAAACCTCATAGGTAATTATTATTATTAACATTATAATTAAGGGTATCTAAAAGATATCACCATGACTGGTATATCTTGCATGGTGGTATCTTTGAGATACCTTTAATTATAATTATATATACATAGATATATATATAATATATACAGGCATACATATTCATATACATGCATAGATGTGACTTTCAAATTATATATACCCACACACACACACACACATATATATATATATATATATAT
>NC_068993.1:15502420-15512420 GCF_001194135.2 Octopus bimaculoides
ATATATATATATATATATATATATACATACTAATATGCATGCATACATACATACATAAATGTGCATGTATGAATGTATGAGTGCCTGTGCGTGTGAGGATAGAGAGATAGAATGATAAGCAGTGAGACCAAGTGAAAGATGTAGACAGCAAAATGAACTGTAGTAGCGAGAGAGAGGAAGGGAGAGGAAGACAGAGAGGGAGTGTGTATAATAGTAATCAGTCTATGTTGGCTAAACGAGTGTGTTTGACAGTAATTATATAAAAATAACGAAGCCATTGTGTACAGTTAATCCAACATATTGTCGGTGTACTTCATTTCCCGGGCCTGCTATGAAACCGTCTTATGTAAAGGGTAGGGGGGAATTTTAGCAACATACAATACTCCCATTAAAAGAAAATATGGTGGAAATTGAATCATTGAGATTTTACTTCGTCGCAGTGTGATGATGATTCGTCACACCATAATTTCTTCACTACTACGCGAAATCTATTGGTATGTTTGAATTTGACATTCTCATTTTCTCCGTTTCTACTGGTTACAAATCAACATCACGGGTGGTACGATTGGAATAGAAAGTGTTGCCAGGTGGTGCTGATTGCATTTTATTGAAACGACTTGCTTGTAGGTTCCCAGAAGTTGCTAGCATGCTGCGAATTTTGTTGAAGTGTAATTTCTCCACTCACTATATCATTTGTGGTTTCTAAATGAGACTTAAACTAATGCATGACATTTTAGTTCGTTTGCTACCGTTGTTTATTTATTTATTTATTTATTCATTTATTTATTTATTTATGTATTTATTCATTTGATGTAGTTCGGTGTGGGTGGTTCATGAGGAACATATTTTTTGAGCCTTACCACTGCAGTCCTTGAAATGTAAACATTTTTAGTTGCCAGGTGGTTCAAAGAATTAGAAGCATTGACTAAATAGCATTAAGACCATTTCAGTAAAATTAATTTCATCAAGTAGTAGGGTTTAATGGATTTCATTTTTATCAAAGCATCACTGATTTAAACCCCCCTAACAAAATCGATGAATGTTCTGGCAGCAAAATATATTATGTTGTTTTGTTAATAACATTCCGATTATTATTATTATTATTATTATTATTATTATTATTATTATTATTATTATTATTATTATTATTATTATTATTATTACTATCATTGCTGTTGTTGTTATTTTGCATTTACAGTAGTTTCATGCGAGGCTTTTCAATGCACCGCCAGGTGCAGCTCTCTGTTCCCAAAGTGTGTGTAGCATTGTCATTTAAAGGAATAGGGAGTCCAATACGATGCATCTCATTTGCAGTATTATAAAATTTCTTCGTTGTTTTTTTTTTTTTAATAAATTTGTACATTTTGCTGGTGAAATTTTTTCTATTTTCTGTGTTATGTTCCTTTTTTATGATAAAATACCTGGGAGAGAGAATTTTATTGAATACTTTATTTATCAGATATTTTATTGGACTGAATGTGTATGGAATAGAAAGCATAGTGTATGTTGTATGAATATGATTTGAATTCTGTATCAAGTTATCAACTCCGTTCTTATTGTTTTGTCCTTTTTTAAAAAGTATTTTTTCTTCCTATTCATTACCGTGAAGATCACTTATTAGTCTTATACTTCAATTTAGAAATAACAAGAGCTAAGAATTAAAGAGATCTACACACGCAGGCACACACATATATATATGTATGCATCTATATAAATAAATATGTGTGTGTATGTATGCTAATATCGAACAGTGAGAATGAGTGCTCAATTCCACATTATATATATATACAAGGATATCCAGAGGTAATGCAGGACGACCGTTACATGCAACTCCATTTAATTGAACAATGTAATCATTACATCAATTTAAAATGCATATATATTCCAGGCCTTGTATCTATATAAGAAAGTATTAATAATAATAATAATAATATTAATAATAATAATAATAATAATAATAATAATAATAATAATAATAATAATAATAATAATAATAATAATAATATAAAGCTGGCATGCTGGTGGAGTCTTTAGCAAACCGGATTAAATACTTTTGAGTTAAATACTTTTTGAGTTCAATTTCCATCGAGGACGACTTTGCTTTCCATTATTTGGGAGTTGAGAAAACGTACCAGTTGAGCATCGATGTCGAGTAATCGACTAAGCCCCTCCCCACAAAAGATTACTCGTCTTATACCAAAATTTGAGACCATTATAATTGGTAACCTGGCTGAAACGTTAGTATGCTGGGCAAAATACTTAGCGGCGTTTCGTCCGGCTTTAACTTCTGAGTTCGTAATTCCACCGAAGTCGATTTTGCCTTCCATCGTTCCGGGGTCGATAAAATAAATACCGATTGCGCACTGTGATCGAGATAATCGATTTACTCCACCACTACCCGCTTCCCACAAACTTGCTACCCTTGTGCCAACATGTGAAACAATGATTAATATACTTTTCTAGTCTAGCCTCAAGGCCCAACATTTTGGAGGAGGGAGTCAGTCGATTAGATCGAACTCAATACGCAACAGGTATTTAATGTATCGATTCCGAAAGGATGAAAGGCAAAGTCGACCTCGGCGGAAGAAACCATAATTAATATTAATATATAAAAGAGAGCGTTTTAGGAAAGACAATATATTCTGTCTCTTTACATTCTACGTTCCAATTCTGCCTATGTCAAATTTAATTTACATCTCTCTATGATCGATAAAATAATGCATCATCCAAGTACTTGTGTCAGTGTGGTAAGAAGTTTGCTTCCCAACCGCATGGTTTCGGGTTCAGTCTTCCAGTGTGATACTTTGGGCATATAACTTCTACTATAGTCTCAGGATTACAGTCTTTGGTTAGGTTGACGAAACCTTTACTAGACGGACATGTGTGTATGTGTGTGTCTGTGTGTGTGTGTGTGTGTGTGTGTGTGTGTGTGTGTGTGTGTGCACGCGAGCTTGTCCTCCATCACTGCTTCACCGGTGTTACTGTGTTTATGTCTCCGTAACTTAGCGATTCGGCAAAATAGACCAATCGAATAAATATCAAGCTTAAGAAACAAATTAGTATTGAGGTCGATCTATTCGATTAAAAATATCTGAAGGTGGTGCCCTAGCATGGCCGCAGTGTAATAATGGAAACAAGTAAAAGCTGAAAGGTTTAAAAAGCAAGTATTATTGCCATGATATGATATACGCCGTTGCTGTAGCAGCATCTTCTCCGAGAGAAAAATAAAAACTAACGTCACTTAGAAGAATTTCTTTTAGTTTACAAAGAACTTTTGTAAATTATTGATTGTGTTTTTTCTACCAATAGCAACTCCAGTTACTACCACATTTAAAACCTTGCTTTTTATCTACAATTCGAATTATTTTCCTCTAAAATTCCATCACCCAACCTCCACCTCTTCCATCAATATTGATGTTTTTTGTTGTTGCTGTTGTTGTCTTGCTTTGGTTGTGACTGCTGCTGCTGCTGTTGCTGTCGGTGTTATAACTGACAATTGTTGTTCCAATCCAGAGAACAATTTGTCTGATAAATGCTTGTTAACGTTTTCTTTTCTAAAAATAAAAAGTTTAACTGTCTGGGCAATTACCATTCGCATTGGTGATTTTCTTTTTTGTTTTGCACAGTCTCTGTTTCTAATTATTATATTTGCTTGCATACCTTCAGACACTTTCCTTTGATTAACTTACTTGTTGTTTTTTTGTTTTGTTTTGTGTTTTTTTTCTGTTATTTTTTTTCACTCACACATCTCTCTCTGCTTTTGCAATCAATACGAACAGGTACATATTTCTGTTATCACAAAGTCTAATTCTTGTTTGAAGAGGAATTCTCAGGAATATGCAAAACGAATATTCCTTAGGATATTATACAAGTCAGATTACCGCTGATTACTCAGCAGTTATAGTCTGTTTACATACGCTGTTCAAAATTCCAGTTTTTTTTTCTACACGTTCCCGTAACTTAGTCGTGCAGCAAAAGAAACCGACAGTACAAGCTATAAAAATGAGTACTGAGGTGGAGTGAATTTGTTTGACTCTACAAGGTAGTGGCCTAGCAAGGCCGCAGTCCAATAAGTGACTTAAAGGATAAAATATAAAACAATATGCTTATTTTAAAGTATATGCAACACTAATAGCCTTTGTTTTTAAGCATAAGTTATCTTATCAAACAATCTCTGAAATCTTCAGATCCTTCAAATATTCTTTTAATATAATGGCGTACAACGAATACTTTATACCAGCACAATATATTATCTTCGGTTTTCATTTCCCTTTCGTAACCTGTATTGATCTGACATTTATTCAATCCTTCACAATTTCGTCCAGGTTCGCAATCTATCCCAGAATGTCGTTACTGAAGAAATTCTTAGAGAAACCCAATTGCAGGTTTTGTCATGTAACACTTCTCCATTTATATAACTATAAATATTTTATCAAATAACCATTAATCTCTTAGTTTAATGCTCCGTTCTCTAGTTCCCTTAAATACCCATACCTACGCGATTATGTCTTGCCAGCAGTTAGTCCTGCTTCTATGACATCAAACTTCATAGTGCTGCTGCAAAGTGAATTATCTACAATGTTTGGGAGCGAAAACCAATTTCCTACTATACATCCCTTGTCCACACTGTTGTAATTCATTCATCTTCTTTCTTATACGACATCTCAAATTTTGCTTTCTTAAACACAACCATACATATATACACAATCTTCTCTCACCCTCAATTATTTTTTTTCACACATCGAGACATGTTAATTACATCAGCTGTCACTAAAACTACTCTATTATGTCAGTTATTGACATCTTTTTTTTTCTGATCGTATAAGTTTCGGTAATTTTCATAAAAATCTAAGTCTTCATACTTCTGTATTAAATAATATCGTAGTTATGAAATACAGAATAGAACAGAAATAAATGACTTGTGGTGTTCTGTTATGTAAATCATCGAAATCCGAAACAGCATAATTGCCATATGTGTGGGCTTGGGCCAATACTAGCAATCACTATCACCATTTATTCCTCTCTCATTTCTGTTATTATTATCATTATTATTATTATTATTATTATTATTATTATTATTATTATTATTATTATTATTATTATTATTTGATGAAAACTCTCAGCGTATCTTGCTGGGTATAATGGAAAGTTTTATCTGCCCACAGCCAACAGACGAAATTTTACTGACCATGCTTCAAGAACCTTACGAAGAACTCTTGCAGTTCCAAGCAATAATGATTTTTGTGAGTTCTATATTCCCATTTGTACCAATCTTTTTGAGCCATGTTGGTAGTTGAGAGCTCAAACTTCCAAGTGCACCAATTACTATTGATATCACGTCCACTCACTTCAATGCCATCAACCTGTGTATTTTTCACTTCAATTCATCATAGCTGTTCACTTTTCTTCTTGTTTATTTTCGATCTTGTTGTCACCGGGACATGCTATGTCGTTCATCATCCGAGTTTTTCTTTTTTCTTTTCGTTCACCACAACAATGCCGGATTTCCGATGACTGATCTGATAGTCACACTGAATCATTGCATCCCACAAGATTTTGTAATCTCCATTCTCATTTACGTCTTCTAAGAGTTGGTCATACCACGTTTCAGATCTTTCTAGGTCATAATCTCCACACTGCTCCCAATGGGTCTTTGTTTCTGCATTGTCATATCGTCTTTTGTATTCGCATTGTGCCACTTTCGAGTATTCACAAATAACGTGCCTTACTGTTTCACCACTCTCACTACACATCCTGCATTTGTCACTCACAGTTCTGATGTCAATACTGCACTTCACGTAGTTCGTTTCCAATGCTTCTTCTTTTCTTCTTGTATCACGCATATAAGTGTTTTTACTTCTATCTTCAGGTCACTTCTCTACATCCATAACCACGGGTCTTCTTTAACTGTCTTGACGTTCATATTTCTTGCAAACTGGCTGTATATTTCCTTTCCCATGCTATTTTTCTCGTGCAATTTCCTCTTTA
This sequence comes from Octopus bimaculoides, assembly GCF_001194135.2. Classification (NCBI taxonomy): domain Eukaryota; kingdom Metazoa; phylum Mollusca; class Cephalopoda; order Octopoda; family Octopodidae; genus Octopus; species Octopus bimaculoides. The sequence continues at coordinate 15,508,409 of NC_068993.1, forward strand.
AGCTTTTGCTTCTTTACACAATTATCAATTTTGATGATGCCTTATTTCTTCACGTTTCAACAATAGTTACCCGCCATTCTTTGTATCTTATTGTTACCTGTTCTTATCTGCTCCAACACAATCCTGACAACTGATCGAACCTCCCTCACTTTCTTCAAGACAAGTACATCCTATCAATGTAAGGCTTGGGATGGAATGCCCCATGCACTGTCAATATTTTCCGTGTCTTCCATTGTCATCGGTTCATCATTAACGCGGGGAGCTGGCAAAATGGTTAGCACGGCAGAAAAAATGCTTTGCAGCATTTCGCCTGTCTATAGGTTCTGAGTTCAACTTCTGCCGAGGTTGACTTCGCCTTTCATCCTTTCGGGATTGGTAAAATATGTACCTCTTGAGCTCTGGGATCGATATAATCGACTATCCACACTCCCCAGAAATTACTGGCTTTCTGCCAAAATTCGAAGTCATCATTATTGTTGTTAAGGTAGCGAGGTAGTAGAATCTTTGGCACGCTGGGCAAAATGCTTAGTGGCATTTCGTTCGTCTTTACGTTCTGAGTTCAAATTCTGCCAAGGTCGACTTTATTTTTAATCCTTTCGGAATCGATTACATAAATACCAGTCACGTACCGATGTCGGGATGATAGACGAACAATCCCACCTCCCCACAAAATTACCAGCATTGTGTTTATAGCAGAAAGAATTATTAATAACATTATTACTGTCATCACTATTATAATCACAAACACATTTTTTTCTTGAATCAAATATAACAAAAATAGAAGAAACATTTTATTATCCTACCGTACTTGAAAACCTCGCATTGCAACGAGTTTTATGTACATTAAACATCTATTTTTACTTCTATATCAGTGATTCGAAACATTGCATCGTATCAAATATTTTTAAATTATTCCTTACGGCCATTACCTAGCAGCATAAATTCCACGAATATTCCATATCTACTGTGTGGCGTGTAACTGTGTTACAACTTGTATTGTAACTGCTAGACATTAGTAGTTTGCAATTCACAATAAGATATCCTATCTTCATGGTGAACTAACATATTTTACTGAGTGACGGTGCTTCGGAATAGATAGCATCTTCTTTCTTGTATGAACTGTATTGCTGTACTGCAATTATCGCTGCACAGCGGAAAGTGCATGGTAGTAGTTTGTACACCAAATCAGAAATTGTCGATATGAAACAGAAATGTTTATCGATAATCGATTCCATAAGCTTATTTTAAGAACGGGAGATATTGAGGAATCTATAAGGAGGATAAATAAATGCATTAAGATAAATTTCAGGTTAGAAGAGAAGGTGCAATATAATAAATTGATCGATTAATGGCAGTATTATCAAGAGGTTTGGTTGTGTTCATAAAATATGCCAATAATATTTCGGTCGAGGGCCGCAGCTGTCAAATGCAATCAGTCGGTCTGATGTCGACCAAGGGGTCCACAGTTTGCATCCAGCTATTAGTATTGAATAAAGCCGAACCTTCATGCTAATGACACACTACATCACGTCGTAAAAATTAGTTTCGATGCAAGTTGATTGATCGTTATTACAGCAATCATATGGATTATTAAAAATAAATATTTATTGATGTTGCGAAGAAATCGTGAAAGACAACGAATAAGACGCTTCATAATACCCCAGACAAGTTTGGGATATTGTGACTGATTTTTTAAAATGTTTTTTGATTAGCTGTAGTAAGCAATGAATAATTACACCATGACAAGAAGCTAACCGTACAAATACTTTGTTTAAAATGGCATTTCAATAGCTGAATGTGTCCACATATGAGTTTTCGTTCAGCTAATATCTACAACGATAACAAGATTTGACAGAAATTAGTAATTCTAAATAATTAATGCCTTAATAATCATTTTTCTATATTACGGAGCAGATTTAGTCAATGAGTATATCGAGCGGGATAATTTACGCTGCAAATTTACTTTCGCAAGACCGTATCTACTAACATTCCACTTTCAAATTCTGCCATGGTAAACCTAGCCTCTTACTCTGATTGGGTTAATAAATATGAACATGGCACTCCGTCGGCTACGACGTCGAGGGTTTCAGTTCACCCGATCAACGGAACAGCCTGCTCGTGAAATTAACGTGAAAGTTACCGAGCACTCTTCAGACACGCGTACCTTTAACGTAATACCCAGGGTGATTCAATGTGACTCAGGATAAGACAAGGCTGGACCTTTCAGATGCAGATACATCGCACATTTGCCTGATGATTCGACTGGATCAACGTGAAATAAAGTGTCTTAAGGACACAACAAACTGCTGAGCATCGAACTCCTGATCTTGCGATCTTGAGCCGAATACCATAACCACCAATCCAAGCAGTTTCGCATATGAACATACTACATATAGAATCTAGTGATTGTTTACCCAATAGGTTTGTCTTTATACCTTAATGTAAATACTCATTATTGACAACTTGACATGTAGTCTAGTGGTTAGCATGTCTGGGTTCGAACCTGCCACAGAGACATTTATTTTATAATGGCGGTTCCCAAGTATGATCACAAGTTCTAGCTGAAACCAATACAAGAATGGCGCATGGGGTGTCAGTGTCTGGTTAGACTCAAGTCAGAGGCAGAAAAATCTTTTACATTATTGAGTTCTTAGTTATAATATAATCCTTTCTATTATAAGCACAAGGCCTGAAATTTGGTGGGAGTCGGGGCAAATGATTACCTACTTATCTCTCCACGTCTTGCCGGTTAGATTATGTCAATATCCCATAGGTCTCACAGTCTCTACACGTCTAATTTCATCAACCCTAGACAGTCATCCCTTTGGAATTCTCTGCTTATAACTGTTTTCCCTTCAACAAAACACTCCCAGCTACTCACAGAATAATCAGCCCCTTCAACCTCATAAATCTTAGAAGAACATCACAAACCTTAGCAAAACTGTTTCCATCAAATTATGCGAGAAAAACATTAGCACTATGTCTGCCCCCCTTTTCTTTTAGTAAATTGACCGTTTAGCATTCAGATTACCCCTTAAATTGTAAAGCATTTTTTATTCAATTGTTTTGAATTATCCATACATTGTCTTACAGCTCTGATATTTCAGTCATGTGATTGTTTATTTTTAGACTGGCATTGTAGGTTTGTTGTGAGAGGTCGGATCTGGCCAGATCGAACATAAAACAGAATATTTGGGTCGGATATGCCTCTTTAATGCTAAAGTGTAAAAAAGAAACCATATTTCTTTATTGAGTGCGTATTTACAGTATTGCGTGGCAAAATCCTAGACCAGGTTTCCTTTCAGAGCTATTAGATTGCCATATGAGCGGCACGACGTGCCATATTACTTTCGTACAAAGTTCTGCTTATAATTGAATAAATGTTTGTTTGAAGACAATCTTGCTGCCCTTTAATAAATTATTTATTTGAGAGATGGTCGACAATAGGGATATCGTTGTAGTTATGTGGTCTTAGACTAAATATGCATTTGTTGACTGTCGGTAATTACAAAGTGAGGGCACTCCTTTGTGTTGTGCCCGAGTAATCTGCGAGTCTCTGCTAGTGTTCTGTTTCAGCCTATAAAGCTGTCCTCCTTAGCCGTATTTTCTTATTATTTGGATGTTATATATTGGTATTGCTATGTATTGTTTTATCCCTAATATTGTTCTCCTTTGTTATTGTAGATTTCGACCGTTTACTCGATCTAAATCCTCCAACAATTTTATATTTAAATCTTCCATTTTGTTCTCAAATTCTTGGGCGCTTGTGGCCGAAAAAATTAGTCATTATCATCCTCATTTTCTTCGTTTCTTCGTCGTCGCCCTTTACTTACACCACCACCACCACAAAGACCACCGCGCCAACCCCAACACTACTACTACTACTACTACTACTAAAGACTTTTTTAGTCTTCTACATCTTCATTTGCATCGTCATCATATTTCTTCTTCTTCTTCTTCTTCTTCTTCTTCTTCTTCTTCTTCCTCATCTTCTACTTCCTCTTCTTCTTCT
>NC_068993.1:15513706-15518706 GCF_001194135.2 Octopus bimaculoides
AGATATGCTTTAGTCCTCACTTAGTCTGAGTAAACTGGAGCAGCGCGAAATGAATTTAATACTAATGATTACGTTGATTGTTTGAAAGTCATATAAAAACATATAGATGTTTTCGATCTAGTTTGGATTGTTTGCCATCAAATTTGAATTCTTTGCCATCAAATATGATGGCAAAGAATTCAAATATGATTGCAAAGAATTCAAATTTGATAGCAAAGAATCCAAACAAGATCGAAAACATCTATATTTACTGTTTTTCTTCACTTCAGGATATTCTTCGATCGTACCTCCCCTGCATATTCTCTGAGTTTGTTTTTCGGTGCACTCCATCGGCTTCTCATACTGTTCTTATTTCTAACAACTATTACGCATACCCTTCTGATATCGTTCATCAGTATTCTTTAGTATAAGCTCAAAATGATAAGGCTGTGAGCCGGTAGAATTTTTACCACACTGGACAAAATGCTTGGCGGCATTTCTTCTAACTTTACATTCTGAGTTCAAATGCAACCAAATTCGACTTTGCCTAACAAAATCTGAAACCAATATCAGCACAAAAGTGCCATCCACAAAAAAAAAATCAACTTCACACTAAATCTGCATTGTCATTTTAACAGAAATACTGAAAGATGTCGTCTTTACTGTGCATGAATAACATGATGCGACATAAATATCTGAAATATGCTCCAATGTTTAACTAGAGCTAGCAACTCTCATGTCGGACACACAAATAAAGTTGATAAAATAGAGGTATCCCTCAGGAATTGGCCTTCCCTTCAGAGCTAAAAAATTCTTCACTATACAATGCTCCTGGAGATTTTGACCTCAGAATGTAACAGATTCTATATTACACCCGTTTAGCAGCCATTCTAACCGGCACCCATTACATCCTTATGATTTCCTATTCAGAGACAAACAAAGCTGGAAATAGGCAGAATTGTTAGCACGTCAGACCAAATATTTAGCAGTATTTCGTCCGGCTCGTTAGGTTCTGAGTTCAAATCCTGTCGAATGTATGGTCAATTATACATTAGGGGTCAATAGAATAAGGTAGCACTCATGTGCAGGTATCAATGTATATTATTTTCATTATTTACATTCGACGGATTATTTGTCCTCATCTTGTTTGTTGTTAACAAAATGTTTCGGATGATATACTCGTCAGCCTTCATCAAGTGTCTTGGGGAATGACGATGAAGGTTCGAAATTTCCCCAAGACACCTGATGACGGCTGGAGGGTATATCAGCCGAAGAGTTGCGTTAACAATAAACAAGACGAAGACAAATATCCGTCAAATGTAAATAATATAAATAATGTACATAATTCCTCATCTCTTAAATATAGAACTGTGGTTTCAATGTAATCAACTTGTCCATAAATCTCGAAATTTCTGGCCTTGAACCGCACAACGGATCCGCATCCCGATTAGAGGCCAAGTTGTGATATCGGTCAAACGCCATAGAAAACGGATAACCGGCTTTATAAGCCCTAAGACTCGAGAATAAAAGAAAAACACAAAGGCAAGAACTTCTGTATGGAGTAAACAGTTGATCATACTGAACTCATTACTCGAATGGCATTTATTTAATAAACCCTAGAAGAATGAAAAAGAAATTCAACCTGAGTTAGATTTGAACTCACAACCTTTATGGTTATAGCTAAGTACTACAATGTATTTTCTCGGACATTCTAACCGTCCTGCCAATCTAATAATACCCGACTTCCCGATTAATGGTTTCTGAGAGTGACACAAAACTTCACAAATGCAGAACGAAGAAACAGAATTTGATTTGTAGTTATTACATTGATCTTGAACGAATGAAAACAGAATCGACCTCGGCGGGATTCCAACTCAGAAGGTAAAGTTTTGTAACTGAATACCGCAAGGCATAACACCATCGCCCAACAGATTCTGCAAGTCTATTGTCTTCTCGTAGAAATAATTATAATAGCCTCTGGGGAACAAAAAGAAAAAATATAGAATTTCGAGTTTGATGATTCTCTGTCAAGCCTTGCGTTAGAGAAGACGTATGTCTTTGCAATCTATTTTTGAATTTTTTCCTGATGTTTATTTAATTAAGCATCATCATTATCATTATTATCATTATTGACATATTTTACTCTTTTCAAATTTTATTAAGTTCAAATTTGAACCGTCCTGAAATAAAATTATGTTCGCTTTCACATGACATCTGTTTCTGAAAGGTAAAGTATGTTCGCTAGATTTATTTCAATATATAATTTTTCATCTTTTTATTTCGTTATCCTCTTGGTGTTGGGAATAGAGCAAACAAAATCTTGAAGAACGTTGGCTGGTCAGGGAGAGGTGTTACGAAACACTGAGACTTTTTGACATATTTTAATTAAATTAAATTTTGAAATAAAAAAAAAGAACACGCATAAATTTGTTTTTTTCTTTTTTTTAAAAAAAAAAAGGATGATTATCAACACAGTTGTTATTTTTGAAATTAAAATTACCACATTTTTATCGTTGCATACATACTGGACTTTGTATTACCAATAACAATATCAATAGTGCTATTATTAATTATTATTACAAACGCTCTTAATACTGGCCATAATATCATATAATAACTTAAAATAATATACATCCATATGAACATTAGAGTCCGCAAATATCTCCGAGTAAAACCACCAATTGAAGAGAATATGACCAAGAACTGCGTATACTCCATCCCATGCAGCTGTGGTAGGTTATACAAAGGCGAAACGTACTGCCCCTTCAAAATAAGGGTAGACGAACAATGCAAAGCTGTGACACGAGGAGATATTGATAAATCAGGTATAGCTGATCATGTATGAAAAATGGAGACCACCTCCCCTTGTGGGATGAAGTTAAAATAATAGACGAGAACACCACTGAAAAATACGAAAACTAAAAGAAGCAGCACATATGCTAGAACACAACTTTCTAAGCAGACCAAGTGCAGATATGAATAGCATATGTGAAACGGTATTAAGGAAGGATTGGAGAATATTAAATTTATAAGCATGCCCAAGGGAATATGGCGTAGTGGCTAAGAGCGCGAGCTACTAACCCAAGATTCCGAGTTCGATTACTGGTAGGGACCTGAATAATAATATGGAAAAAAATACCTTAGGAATGAAAACCCAGGTTAGAAATGTTAGAATTTCTAAGCAATTTTGACTGTGCCACTAATAGACTGAATTGGGAGAATTCACGTCCGTTTCTTTTTCTCTTTTTCCGTGAAACAAATATTTCTAGGTTTAGGTGCAAATTTGTTGGTACGTAACCTAATGCACCTATGATGATAAGTACAAATGGGAAACTGTTGCGACAGCACAAGAACTGTAGGTTCCGCATTGCTTCACCATAAATATTCTCTCTTCCTACATTTCTAATTATACATTCACATTTCTAACTATATATTTCTACATTTCTAACAATGTATTCACATTTCTAGGTATACATTCCACTGGATAGTTGAACACTAGAACAATGCATAGCTTCCATTGCCTTATGTATGTATGTATCTTTATAAAATCAACAAACTCGAAAACAGTCTATATATGAATTTAATGTTCAGCGATAGAAGAAAGTTGTCTTTGGTGTTTCGAGCTTAGGCTTTTGTCGAGAATAATATTTGCAAGAAAGAGAAGGAGTTATCGACGAGTGAAAGGAAAATTTTAAATGAAGACTTAGTATGTGTTGGACTGCGTTTGGTCATATAGAAAAATGGTTTTATACATACACACATATATATGAACTCTTTTACTATTTTACACGTTTCGGTCATTTGACTGGGGCCATGATGGAGCCCCGCCTTTAGCCGAAGAAATCAACCTTAAGATTTATTGTCTGTAAGCCTAGTACTTTTTCTATCCGTGTCTTTTGCCGAACTGCTAGGTTACGGGGTCGTATGCAAACCAACATCGGTTGTCAAGAGAGGCGGGTACAAACAGAGACATAAACACACACACACTCACACACATATATCCGACAGGGTTCTTTCAATATCTGTCAACCAAATCCACTTACAAGGCTTTGGACGGCCCAAGGCTATAGCAGACATACTATTGTTGCCGCACAGTGGGACTGAACCCGCAACATTGCGATTGGTGAACAAGCTACTTACCACAATGCCACCTCTGCACCTAAGAAGTTAAAAGTGCACTACGACTATTTTAGCGGCAAGAGAGAGACTTTACCTCTCATTCTTTCGGGGTCGATTAAATAAGTACCAGTTACACACAAGGGTCTATGTTATCCACTTAATCCCTTCCCCAAAATTTCAGGCCTTCTGCTTCCACTAGAAAGAATTATTATTATGATTATTACTAATTATTATTACTATTATTATTATTATTATTATTATTATTGTTATTATTATTATTATTATTGTTCAGTAGTTTTATTTTTATAACGTGCTTTCACTTCACTACCGAGCGCTGCTTTGTGCGCCTTGGGTATGTGCTGTGGTTTGCTGTGGTGCTCTTATGTTTACTGTATTGAACGTGTTTTGCGTAGAATGTGTGCAGTACCCAGTAGTGCAATTTTCTGTATGTTATATATATTTGTAAGTCCTGGTGTTTTTGTTATGTATTTGTCTGAATATGTTTTTATTATACCTAAGGCACCTACTATGATAGGAATCGTCATCATCATCATCATTATCATCATCATCAGTAGTAGTAGTAGTAGTAGTAGTAGTGGTGGTGTGGCAGTAGCTATTGTTGTTCTTGCTGTTGTGGTCGTTGACCTCCATGTCACATTTGATGAAGTAATATTCATTCCGTTCCATTTTTAAAGTTCATTTACCTTCGTCAGTTTTTGAAACAGCAACTACATGATTGGACGGATGTTTACCTACTATTTTTGAACAATTCCAATTGACTACCAAGTGACTACCAACCTCGTCCATTTCTCTTGTTACTTCGATCCGGTCATAGTTTAAAAAATAAGGTGGGAAAACAAATGACTAAACATAGAGCGCTCTAGTTGAGTCCATATATAATA
>NC_068993.1:15520809-15522358 GCF_001194135.2 Octopus bimaculoides
AGATAGATAGATAGATAGATAGATAGATAGATAGATAGATAGATAGATAGATAGATAGATAGATAGACACGCACACACAAACACGCGCACACACACACACACACACACACACACACACAACGCATACGCCAGTATATGAGGAAAAGCGAGCGAACATTCATGAACACACACATAGGCACGCTCACTCTCACATGCTCGAATATGCAGCCGAATAAACATACATACATACATATATATACATATGTATATATATATATCTATATATATTGAGAGAGGGGGGGCAATACAAGAGAGATAAATATGGATATATGTATGTATGTGCGTACAAGGTTGTGTGTGTATATGTGTTTGTGTATGAATGACATTTTTGTATGTGTGTGTATATTTTCTTAAATATAGATATTATTAACACGTATGTATTTCTACACTTTTCTGTTGCGTACAAAAGGTCATATTGGTTATCACAATAATAAATATATTTACATTCATTCACACTAAATGCCTTCTTAGTGTTCAGTTCCCATATCCTTCTCTCTCTCACTCATTCATTTCTTTCATCTTTTCTATATTTTCTTAAGTCCGTTTCTTTCTTCCATTCTCTTTCACAAGTTTTTCTTTCTTTCTTTCTTTCTTTCTTTCGTTCTTTTCTTTCTTCCTGAATGCATAAATCCCTTAGGGTTCAAATACTACAAAGGTCGAAGATATATCTTTCATCAGTCTGGCATCGATAAAATATTTACCAATAACATACAAGAATATATTCAATCGTCTGTAACCTTACCAGACTTGAAGTGGCTGCCTGCTTCTTCAAGAAATCAATTTTGCTCTCTCCCTCTCTCGCCCCCTCTCTCTCTCTCTCTCTCTCTCTCTCTCTATATATATATATATATATATATATATATATATATATACGTTTATACATATATACATACATACATGCATTGCATATCATCACTATTGCAATATGTAATATCGTATCCACATATCCACATGTTCACACGAGCAGGCTTCGAGAAAAGCGGTGTGTCTATTGTTTTCTGTCTGACCAGACGCAGATGAGAAGAGTCTGAAAGAAAGGGCGGCACATGTGAATTGTGACGTTCATTACTTCCGCAAGGGGCATAAGTAGCATCTGTGAAATGGAAGGCTTTCAATCAAAAATTAAAATTATGTCGTGGTCTCAGCTTGCGGGAGTTTAAGTCTTGCATTTAAGTCTTCGGAACACAATTGCCGCATGCACTTGTTCGAGTAAACACACAAACACTCGCACACATACACGCACGCACACATACACGCACGCATACCACACCTACGCACGAATGCATGCGCACTTACACAAACACATGGACATGCAAATACACATACGCATATACACATCAACACGCACACGCACTCTAAAAGACAACCTCATGCATCATATGTATGCATGTGGCTGTAAGTTTATGCATTTATGTATGTATATATAAACATACATATATATGTGAATGTTTATACATACATACATGCAAGTATATACATACATATATATATATATATATATATATATATA
>NC_068993.1:15522851-15523732 GCF_001194135.2 Octopus bimaculoides
TATATATATATATATATATATATATATATATACATATAAATATATATATATATATGTATATATATATATATGTATGTATGTATGTATGTATGTATGTATGTATGTATTGTAGTGTATGGTATTGTGATGTAAATTCCTTTTCTTTGTGGATATTTTCTTCTATGATTTGTTGTTTTAAAATTTAACCTTTTACTTACATACATACACACGGGGACACAAACAAGTACACGCACACACACATACATGTATATATATATATATATATATATATATATATGTATGTATGAATATATATGTATGCATGTATGCGTGAGTGCCTGTTCTTCAAATGAATATAGATAGATAGATAGATAGATAGATAGATAGATAGATAGATAGATAGATAGATAGATAGATAGATAGATAGATAGATAGATAGATCGTACATGTTTAAATAATGGCAAGTATATAAACAACGTTCCCATTTCCGAAAGTACGCTACAACGCGATTTCTATTTATTTATTTTCCATCTATTATTTACATACATATTTTGTTTATTTATTTATATACTTATTTGTGGCCCATATTAATAACTTTCAAATAGCGACTTAGTTCTTTTCATGACCGCAGTTCTTGTTCTGATGCGGTCGTCACGTAGACTGTTACAGCTTTATGTTTATTATATGTTCATATGTACACTTGTACTTATCTATGTACATACGTATGTACAAATGCAAGAATGTACGTATTTATGAATGTATGCATAGGTTTGCGTGCGTCTGTGTTAATGTTCTTATTTACCCTCAGACGCACACACATATCATATGATTACACACATTCACACACACACACACATTCATACTTATTACATTCATACAGACATACACATATATACATACAT
>NC_068993.1:15523742-15525515 GCF_001194135.2 Octopus bimaculoides
GTGTGTGTGTGTGTGTGTGTGTGTGTGTGTGTGTGCTTACTCACATGGTTATATGCAATTATTACATAGTTTTGTTTCTATTCTTATCAACATTCTCTACGATGATATACAACGATGCAACACAACATTCCTTTCTTTTTTCTTGAAATTCAAACAAACAAACAAACAACCAAACAATAATTTAAAAAGATACCGCAAATAAATAAAGCATGACAACAGCTGAAGGACCAACATCAAAAATAGATTTACTTGCGCTGACACAAAATATAATGCAGTAAAAATATAAAACAAATCCACAATAATAAATACAAGTTCAATAGCATTTATCTCAAAGGAAAGATTTATTTTTAGGAGTTTACAACGTAAAAGTATACCAGTGTATTAGTAAGTTATTGTATTAGCGATGATATCTAGCAAAATGTAGAAATTTTACATGCAACTGTAAACAAGCGATTGTATACAACTTCACTCTTCGAGACAAAATGATAGAAATTCTTGCATATATAATGAGATACGAAATATTATGACGTAGTTTCGAATACATACAGTTGTGCTAATATATTAGCACAGAAAGGCAGTGAGCTGACACAATCGCTTGCACATGGGGCAAAATTCTTAGCGGTATTTTGAGTCCGTCATAAACGTGAAAGCTTTCTATACTTGATATGAATATTTAGGTATATCCTGTTTCTTATTGCCCTCAAGGGGCTAAACATAGAGGGGACAAACAAAGACAGACAAATGGACTAAGTCGATTATATCGACCCCAGTGCGTAACTGGTACTTAATTTATCGACCCCGAAAGGATGAAAGGCAAAGTCGACCTCGGCGTAATTTGAACTCAGAACGTAACGGCAGACGAAATACTGCTAAGCATTTCGCCCGGCGGGTTAACGTTTCTGCCAGCTCGCCGCCTTTAGGTATATCCTGTTTCATCAAATAATTTACTTTATTGGTACTTAAATTATTAACAAATGATGCATGAAATGCAAAACATATATCAAGATATAAAGTAAATTTTACAATATCCCAACAAAATACTGGACTTTCTTGTGCTTTTTTTTTATTGTGCTGTATTGTTTCAAACACTGATTAGATCTAAAAAAAAATTTTTTAATTACCCACAGTTTCGGTCTGCCTTTCGTTTGCAGACGCACTCACTAGTCTCTCGGATCATTTTCTCGTACGTTAAGGGCATCAGTACCTCGGAGGTAGCTGTAAACTTACTAACACTGATTAGATCTTAAAAAAAAGATATTAAGCCTTTTTACCGTAAGTTCACCAGCGTAGGCAAAATTTGAACTATATTATTCTTCTTGTTCTGCAACAGTGCTGTTGTGATGTTGCTGCTGCTGTCCCAGACATCCAAAACCACATACAAGAATCACCCATAGCTACGCTCTACCTTTTTTCTGCAGACGCACTCTCTGGTTCTGTCGGATCCTTTTCTCGTACCATAAGGACTTCAGTACCTCGGAGGTAGCTGTAAATTTACCAGCTCCACTCAAGAGTTCCCGTCCCACTTGTCACTGCCCCTCTGAAAACCTTTGTTGTTCCAGCAACCCAGATCTCACAGTATTCGCACTGCGACCTATTTCTTCCTGGAACGTCAATTTTCTAGAATTTCTTTCCTAGACATTTTAGTTTTGCAGATGTTGATTTAAAATAAATAAATAAATGAATGACAGACAGACAGACAGGCAGGTACATTGATAGATAGAGAGAGAGAGAGAGAGAGAGAGAGAGAGAGAGAGAGAGAGAGAGAGAGAGAGA
>NC_068993.1:15527273-15530004 GCF_001194135.2 Octopus bimaculoides
AGAGTGACTGTGTATGTATATATGTATGGAGGGATAATTGTACACTGTGCATAATATACATATATATAAGCATGTTTCTATAATGTGTGTGTCTATGTATATATATATATATTTATATATATATATGTATGGTTCTATAATGTATGCCTATATGTGTGCGTCGAACTGTGTTTCTGTGAGTGTATGTGTGTGTATCTATGTATTTATGTATACATCTCCATATATGCGTCTGTGATTATGTTTATGAATTCATGTCATAATGCCTGTATGCAAAAATGTCTGTATGAATATAGGCACACGCACACACACACACACACACACATACACACACTCCCATACGCATACGCAGACACACACACACACACACACACACACACACACACACACACACACACACACACACACACACACACATATATATATATATATATATATATGTCCGTATTTACACAGACCCAGACACACGCGCACAAATATATAATGATTCTCCGTTAGTTTTGAATCGTTAACGCGTCAAACAGTCGGATTCGATAAATTGTGCAAGTTAGTTTTTATTTTTTACATTCGGATATTGCTACTCTTATACTATTCATTCGAAAAGTGTTTGAGTGTATTTATTACAATTCTGGTCAATAAAAATATATATTTATTCCAAACTTACGCGTAATAAAACTCTCTCTATTCTAAAGAGCGCTTGTTTCGCAAGTGATTTCAATTTGAAGTCTGCATCAATCTGCATTGTTGTTATTGTTGTTATTGATATTATTATTATTATTACTATTATTATTATTATTATTATTATTATTATTATTATTATTATTATCGTTATTGTTAGTTTCAGGTGATTTTGGCATAATATATCAATCTTTGAAAAATAGCCTTTCATAGGTGCTTAAATGATGGTGTCCACTGGAGTGGTTTTCAAGATGTAAGTGGAAAGTGTGAGGCAAAGAAGAAGAAGAAGAAGAAGAAGAAGAAGAAGAAGAAGAAGAAGAGGCAGGGGAGAGAGAGAGAGAGAGCGAGAGTGAGAATGAAAACGAGAAAGAAGGAGAAAGAAAGAAAAAATATCGATAACGATATTCGATTTTTATTTTAGTCTGAGAATAAATAAGTTTTACTCTACACATTGTTTGCCATTAGCTAGAAGTTCTTTGAATATTTCTACAATGGTATTGTTATTCTTTGTTATTATATTATTATTATTTATTTTTGGCATTGTTTATTTCTATCTTTATTCTATATCAATCTCTTTAATTTTCTTGTTGCTGTTATTGGTGGTACTATAATAGTCCTTTTTGTTGTTGTTGTTGGTAACCGGATAAATTCATATGCTCTATTACTCTGTTACATTGAGAACGAAGAAAACTAGTAAATCGTAAACGTTATAGTTTGTACATTCTACCTATGTGTGTTAACGTGTCTATTTATATATTTAGTCCGACAAACTCACGTATTACCGTAGTTTAGTAAATACATGTCGCAGCTATGAAAACAATTTTTATATATAAACTTTTTTTATAGTACATACGCGAATTTTTACTACATAGCGGAAGCCTGCTCGCTTATACACTCACACGTCTGTCTGCCTATATATATATATACATATATATATACATACATACACTTTTAAATATACGTACATACATATATATGTATATCTATCTATATATATATGTATATATATATATATATATGTATATATGGTTTATAACTATGGAACTCGAACTAGAAAGAGCTATAAATGATAGCGTGTAAATATTAGGTTAAATAACGCTTTGGTTAGAAGTCGAAGGATTTATGTACTTCGAGTTCTATCGTTAAAAACGAATTATTTCACGCCTCTCGAATTTTCTAAATTGATGAAAGAGAAAGAGTGAGTGAGAGAAGGAGAGAGGGAGAGAGGCAGTGGGGTGGAGCGAAAGAGGGTGAGGAGGAGAGAAAGAGAACGTAATTTATTCAGGTCACAATATTTTACAATTCTACGTTTGTTTCAAAATATTTGTAAGTATGTGTCCAAAAGTATTGCGGTATTGATTGAAATATTTATTGTTGCTTTATTTTGCATTGGGTTTTCGTTTGGGACGGAAGCTTCTCAAGTTTAAACTCCGAAGCACAAACTCCACACACACACACACACATATATATATATGTGTACGCTTACATGCATATACATATATTTATGTATAACTTGCACACATGCTTGCATATATTATACATATATATATACACACAAATATACATACCTGTATTACAAAACCGAAGATTGAAAAAAGTTTTGCGCCTTATGTATTTACCGTTGCACATCTTTCATTTGCTAATAGGTGTTACAAAATAGTACATGTAGGAGAAATATGTAAGACATCTCCGATTAGAAACCCTGCTGACAGACAATCAAGAGGACACGGCTTAGATTCTATCCCTATCTACATGTATATATATATATATATATATATATAAAGTGTAGTATATTGCCACTTAAGTGTGGCTGACCCCTAGGGGTGGATGTTACTGTTGCTTTTAGCCCCAGGAGGACATCTCCTCCAGCTGGCTTATCGACACACGACTGTGTCCTGTTTGCCAAGGGAGTTATCCCTCTCACCACGGCCAGCAGCACGAACGTATCCGGATTTCAGGGTTATTTCCCTTCGTCGGCGTTCGACAGCCGATGACCTTGGTGAGAGAGAAAAACCTGGCAAATCTTATATCTTCTTTTCCAGTGGCATTCTTCACT
>NC_068993.1:15531908-15533999 GCF_001194135.2 Octopus bimaculoides
TGTGTGTGT
The DNA here is from genome assembly GCF_001194135.2 of Octopus bimaculoides. Classification (NCBI taxonomy): domain Eukaryota; kingdom Metazoa; phylum Mollusca; class Cephalopoda; order Octopoda; family Octopodidae; genus Octopus; species Octopus bimaculoides. Next base: position 15,531,918 of record NC_068993.1, read on the forward strand.
GTGTGTGTGTGTGTGTTTTTGTTTGTATGTATGAGTGTGGTGATATACCTTTCATTAAATTACTGTATTAGTACTGAAACTTGTTAATGTATTATTTTTCATTTCAGCATTCCAGATAAGAGTGGATTAAGTGCTTATAGCAACTATGAAATGAAACGAACACCAAATGTAAAACAGTTGTCTGATATTCAAAGACGACGTACTGTGGACCAATCTGAAGGTGAAGTTAGCCACCGTAAGGTTGTACAGATCACTGCTACGGCCAACAGTGTTATTATACAAGTTACTTGCAAAGAAAAGAAATCAACCAGATCCTGCTCAATTCGACGTGGGTTCTCTGACAGATGTGTTCATGTTGTCAACCAGGATCTTCAAATAATTCCCGTTGTAAAGCAGCTGATGACGCAAAGAAACTCCCAATGATTCGGAGTACTTCTGTGAGATATATTCTTCAACTTCGCTAATATGGCTGGCAGAGCATTGGCAAAGAAATTTTTTCTTCAATTTACTTATATCTCAAGAAAAAAGGAGGAAGATATCTTTCAAGCCTTATAGATTTTATGACGAATGTAAATATATATAGGGAGAATTCAGGGGAAAAAAACAGACGAAGACAGGTGGTGTAGACAACAAATCGATGTATTAGTATAACGCTTGGGAATAGAGAAAGTCTTTAACATTTCGAGCCTACGCTCTTCATCAGAAAGGAACACAGAAAGAAACAAGGAGAGAAAAAAATGTGTGTAGTGGTCAGCGATAAAATAAAAACAAAACCATGAACACGAAACACAGCAAAATTTAAAGGGACGTACATATTGACAGTGACGCTCATAGAAATGTTAAGTCAGAAGAAAAAGTTGGTGCAATCTTTCGACATGTATCGTAATCAGAAAGAGGAAAGAGGAAAAGTCCGCAAAGAAAGAAGAGTCCTAGCAAAGCACATGTGTCGTTACATGGCAAAAAAGTCTATATGTATGCGCGTGTGTAAGAGAGAGATGGAGTGCATGTGTGTGTGTGTGTGTGTGTGTGTGTGTGTATGTGTGTGTGTACAGGGTGGCAATAAATTCACTATGCAGAATCACAAAAAAGCAAAAGCAACATACACGACACAGAGACAGGTTCACGATTATAAGTTTATAAATCATCAAAGTTGGTTTATAATTTCCAAGAAGATGCCTACGATGACGTGACAGCGTTGAGTGGTTTCCTTGCTCACCAGATTTGACCCCGGTGGATTTCGCTCTATGAGAAATTACCAAAGATTCCGTTTGTGCAAAGAAACCGAGAAATGCCGATGACCTCAAGCAATTTATTCGAGATGCATTTACAGACTTGCTCCGTCAGAACCATTTGTGTCGTGACATTTGTCGAAGCGTTCTCTCACGTTTTAGGGAATACATTGAAGCAAGTGGCTTGCAGTTCGAACAGTATCGATAATTAATTTAATATTGCTTACGATAGCATTTTATCGTTATTAACCAGAATTAACCAGAACCATTTTAATGAAATATTTCTGGACGGTTTTTATCAATACATTTTATATACGCAGGTTTACCTATTTATAATCGAGAGGAGTGGCGCTATGTAAAATGAAGAAAATAACGAACTGCCCGGTATGGGAATTGAAACCATGATGTTGTGGTTTCAATTCCAAATTCAATTTTAATACCTAACCACAAAGGCACGTGCCTTAAAGCCTTCTGTAGACAGCGAACATAGATTAATTTTGAACATTTGAAAACATTCTCTAATATTGAATAAGTTGCGGCTTACAACAAACTAGTAATTAAATCTAGGAGCAATCTTGTAGAAACTGGCATATATATTTCTTTATTGCCCAAGGACAGACAAAGGGATTAAGTCGATTACATTGACCCCAGTGCGTAACTGGTACATTATTTATCGACTCCGAAAGGATGAAAGGCAAAGTTGACCTCTGAAGTAACGGCAGACGAAATACCGCTAAGCATTTCGCCCGGCGCGCTAACGTTTCTGCCAGCTCGCCGCCTTGCATATATATATATAAAGGAACACAGAAATATATATATGTATGTATGTATGTATATATATATATATATATAT
>NC_068993.1:15534390-15539519 GCF_001194135.2 Octopus bimaculoides
ATATATATATATATATATTAGCAGTTTTCACATTATCGTTTTCGTGAATCACCCACGAATTCATATGCTCAATATATATATATATATATATATACTGATAGTCAGGATTTAGCCAAACCATCCAACGATGGAGTTGTCACTATTGATGAGCTTGTATTTGTCAAGCGAATCTAGTTTAGTTAATTGATCAAGCTTTGCTGTAGGACGGTTATCTCCCCTGCCGGTATATGTACATGTGCTTTGTTGAGACTCTAAGGGTATTTAACTCATGTTTCTAACAATATAGGCGCTACTTGACCCCGTCGATCACAATTTGTGAGGACTGAATTTTTCCTTTGTGATTTTATATTGCTATAGCTGCCTTCCTTGTGTTATAAATATATGTATATAAGTTATTGTAAAACTTTAACGTATGTAACTTCAGCAAACGCGTAAGTACAAAATATTTGTAAGATTTCCTAACTTTAAAATAATCCCTTCTGGGCTCCCATACGAGATTGTGTAGTCAAGATTTTATAAACTGACGTTTCCGAAATAAACAAACATATATATTTTATTTGTCGCTGACTTTTGATGGTATATGCACCTCTGCAAGGTAACATACTTTCCCAGCTCTGCATGATTGGTTCTGTTTCCTCTCTGTCCTCGAGAGAAATGTACAGAACCTTTGTGTATTTGTATATAAACATATGTGCATATATACATACATACATACATACATATATATATATATATATATATATATATATATATATATATATATATGGTTGTATGTATACTTATTTAACTGTAGTATTGCTTGGAACGTTCAACTATTATGTGTATATATAAATATACATATATTTATTTCTATATAATGTATGTATGTATGGATGTATTATGTATCTGTGTAGTGTGTATGTGTGTACGTGTGTATATATGACTAATATAACGATAGTTTTGATTGAAACGCTCAACTAATATTCGGTTATGTTAAAAGGTGTGGAAGCGTTGTGTATCATTGTTATTTTTGACACTTCCACAGAGGGCCAACCCCTTTATGCAGATGACATTCCATATTGTTTTTGTAGTAACATCATGCCTGATAGGAAGGTAACACCTCAAATGACATTTTGGGTCAGCAACTCATTATATGTTGTATGTTGTTCACACAATCATTGAACTGGTGAAACTTTTTCCCCTCTGCGTTTTTCGTTTCGTTTGTTCCAATGTATGTATGTGGCAATTCATTACATCGTTTTAGTGATGACTAATCCATCAAAAACATCACTTTACAGTCCAGCGCGATGGATAAGACAAATCATTATGGAACAATGGCTCTGTTCTCCTTCCGAAATGACCAGCTTTAGATTTGTATGGGACTTCAACGCTCAAGACACAATCTTGTTAAACAATAATAATAATAACAACAATGATAAATATAAGAACGAATGTAATAATAATAATAATAATAATAATAATAATAATAATAATAATAATAATAATAATAATAATGATAATAAATGACAACAACAGCGATGCCAGCAACAACAATTGCAACAATAAAGGCAACGAAAGCAGCCACAACAAAAACAGAAATCACGGGGCCGAATAATATCAACAGCAGCATCAGCAGTAACTAGCATCAGTAATTGCAACAGCAGCAACACCAACAACACCAACACCAACAACAATAACTGTAGCAACAGCAACAACAACTACAACAACACCGGGTAGGCAAGTATACCAAACAACGCCATAGCTTGATAATGAAGTCATTTTATATTTAATCCATATGCCTCCCCAGGCGGCTTTTCGACGTAGCGGCTGAAACATATTTTTGCCGCCATTGTCTTCTGGGTGCCAGGCTAACAACAACTTAACAGCAACTCTATGTTCGTGAATTGCTATTCATTCAAGTATCTGCTTATTTCTCTCTCTCTCTCCCTCTCCCTCTCTCTCTTTCTCCGTCTCTCCAACTCTCACTCTCTCTCTCCCACCTCCTACCATTCTGCTCCACTAAATAACAACAATGGTGAAGGCTGTCCAGCAGTAAGCATCCAATTGGTTCATCCATCTAAAACATTTTATTTATTTGGTTTTAAGGGAAATTCTATTGCTTTCCATGTGTATACCATGTGTTTGGCTTTGGACAGAAAACACAACCCTCTGTCCACACATTCTTTATATTTGACAATGAAGGCTAAAGATTTGACACGTCTAAGATATGAATATTCGCACCTCTTATTCAACCCCTCACTCTTTCTCCCTCTCCGTCTTTGTGTATGCGTGTGTATTTGTTTGTGAGTGTGTTGGTCTGTTTATATCTTTGTTATTCTGAGTGCACCTCTATGAGAGCGTTGATATATTTGTGGCTATATTGAGTATGCGTCAATTTATTTTAGAATGAGACAGTGTTTGTGAACGATTGTATATGTGTATGTATGTATATACATGAGTATATGAGTGGAGGCGAGAAAGAGATAAAATGAAAGAAAGTGTTTGTGCCAACATTGTGTGTATAAGTTTATATATCTATGCTCCCGTGTGTGTTTTTCTGGGCTCGTTTCTGTTTTATATGTGCGCAATATGAACGATCGTGTGGTTTAAGGCTGTGAGGAGAGGCCGGATGATGTTTTGAATAATTGGGATAGGTGAATAAACGAAAACATTGGGAAATATCTGTAGAAAGAACAAATGAGAAAGAAAAGGGAGTATGAGAGAATAAATGGAAGGAAAACAGAAAAAGGAGAGAACGAAGGGTGAATAGAATCAAAGAAGAGAAATACCAGAAACAGTAAAGATAATGAAGGAATAAGAATAAGCTACAGGGAACAAAGTTTAGCGGAAACAATATCGAAGGAGAAGAGAAAGATGAGAGAAGGAACAAGATATTGTAAAAGAGAGTATAGAATAGTAAAGGAGAATAGTAAAAGCTAGTAGTGGTAAGAGAGAATGAGAAGTGTAGACTATTAATAAGAGACAATGAGAATAATAAGATTTTGGTAAAGGTGAGGGAAGGAGGGAGTGGATATATAGAGAGTGAGAACAGATATAATAAAGGATGGAAAATTGATAGAGAGGAAGAAAGAGAATAGGAATGAATGGAGATAGGGTGATACGAAGACGTTATACAGAAATTGGGAGAGGAAAATAGATAGAGCGGGACAGAGAGACAGAAAGACAAAGAAAGTCAGAGAAATGTCTATTCGTGAAGGAGAAGAGAAAAATGTAGGACTGACACGAGAAGCGTACTTGGTTACGGCGAAGAAATTTGGTAAAAAGACACGAAATGATGTTTAGTAATGATGAGGGTTTGAGAATCTGGAATGGGAATGTTTGTTTCTTCGATCAAAAGAAGAATAATTGAAATGACAAAACAAAACAAAAAAATAATAAAAATATATATATATAAATAAATAAATAAATAAAAAAGAATGGTTACAAAATCTCTACAACAATATAACGTCGGAATTAAACAGATGGGGTCAAACGAACGGACAAACATAGCGTCATGAGAATAAAAGAATATTCTGACCAAAGTCTTGTAAAACAGCTGGTTACGTCCTTTGACCCCCCCCCCCACTCCTACTGTTACTTATAAAATACTATGCAATACTTTGGTTTCTTCGTTTGTATCAAAAATGCATGAGTTCGTCTTGATTAACCATTCAAAAGAACTATTGATTTCACAAAATCGGAGTTCTGTCTACTTTCTTTCTGTTTTGTCCACATGCAAACTGATTCCATCCAAAATATTCCAATGTTAAAAATATTTTTCTTAAAATTTCGCAAATCGTTATAAAAATAAATGAACAACAGACAACAATTGCTATTATTTTTATTATCCAGTATTGAGTTTTTTTTTTTTTTGTGGGGGGTGCTTTTGTTTTTATTGTTGTTTTTTAATATTCCTTTCGAATGTTGTTTACCGTATTCGTGTTTAAGAATACGGGTATATTTGATTTCGTAAAGTCGACGTGACAAACCAAATTATTTCACTTCTAAATAAAATACATACTTGGAAATATAGAATTGTAGTTCTGACGAATTCTCTCCATATCTTTCTACTTTTTTTTCTTTCTTTCTTCTTTTTCTTCATTAATTATTAGTATTACTCTTATTATTATTACTGTTATAATTATTATTATTATTATCATTATTATTATTATTATTATTATTATTATTATTATTATTATTAGTAGTAGTAGTAGTAGTAGTAGTAGTAGTAGTAGTAGTAGTAGTAGTAGTAGTAGTATATTTTACACGATTCTCTTGCATTCATTGTCATTATTCCTATGTCTATAATAGTCCTATAATGCCTCGTTTTGTTATGTGAAGAGAATGTATGATTTACAAATTTTTTTCTCAAGTTTATTTGCTCTCCATATCTGCAAAGATGGCGTATATACTTCACTCCATACATATATACATGCATACATACATGTAACTATTTGTGTGAGGGTGTGTGTGTGTATGCATATATACTTACATGAATGAATGTAAACTTCAGTCATTAGGCTGGCATACGAAATTTAATAAAATACTTTTGGCTTCCAAACCTTTGTTAAAAACATATGTTGCATATAAAGGCAAGTACATACGCAATAATACAATACCAACAGCTACTCCGCCCACGCCCAAATTGCTGGCTTTGTGCCACAATTTGAAACCAATATTAGGCAGCCATATATAACACAAAGAAGAATTACTTGTGTACATATGACTAAGTAGATACTAGGGAAGTTATAATCATCGTTGCGTATCATGGTTTCACTTCAAAATTGGTCAGTACATTCTTGACGTAAGTAATGCGTTAAAACCGAAATATGCAAATAGTAAAGTAGAAATGACTCATAAGAATGGAGCGGAATACTCCCACTCGTCATATTTCGCAGAGCGGGGAACCCCATTCACCTTAAAAACTACGCAAGACGAAACTGAGTACCGATCCTACCGAAAAGTAGTCACAATATTTCATAGGATCTATAGTAAAAAGTAATGCAAAAGTATGTAGAATACACACACACACACACACACACACACACACATACACACACACACACATAGATATTTATATATATAAATATATTTCTAAATGGATGAAAATGAATGATGACGACGTTTATAATTATTTCCATGAATGCATT
>NC_068993.1:15539619-15539821 GCF_001194135.2 Octopus bimaculoides
AAATGTATCTATCTATCTCTTTCTAGTTCTCTCTCTTTATATACATGTATATATAATATATGCAATATATAAAGTAATATACTTATACATATTATATCTCAAATGTATCTATCTATCTCTTTCTAGTTCTCTCTCTTTATATACATGTATATATATATATATATATATGTGTGTGTGTGTGTGTGTGTGTGTGTGTGTGTGT
>NC_068993.1:15539831-15545543 GCF_001194135.2 Octopus bimaculoides
ATATATATATATATATATATATGTGTGTGTGTGTGTGTGTGTGTGTGTGTGTGTGTGTGTGTGTATGTGTGTGTGTGTATCTTTATGTATATATGTTTTTATATATATATGCGTGTGTGTGCAGAGAAAATGAGAACCGAGAGAGAGAATGTGTATGTGTGGGAGAGAGAGAGAAAGAAGGTCACAGAGACAAAGCGTGAAGTAGAGAAAGAAAGAAAGAAAGAAAGAAAGAAAGTAAGAAAGAAAGAAAAGAAATAAAGAAATAGAGTGAGAGTGTGGGAGAATATCATATCGTGAACGAACATAGCTTTAAATTACATAATTATTGCTTGATTCTGCAGATCTCTAATGTCTCTAACTTCCGAAGTTGTAACAGAGAATAGTAGATTTGATTGGAACCGCGATAAATATACTCTAGTTGAATGGTATATAGTAGTTAGAAGATATCTGTGAATAGGGATGGTACAGGAAAACTATAACTTGATCAGCTATGAAGTGATTAAAACTATAATCTATTTTATGGATTTCTCCAAGAGATTAACGGAAGCAATCGTTAAATTTCTTGTCTACAAAACATCTTAATATATTAAGACACGAATCATTGAATTAAATGGCCATTACATCATTAGATTTCTACCTAAATTTTTGACCAAAACAATGAATTTCCGGCTGGTGAAATCTTCACCAAAAATCTAAATTGCATCAATTACTATAAGTCCAACCAATAAATGTATCTGAAAACGTCAACAATTACTTATGAAAGAGTTTGTACGGGTACGGGGTGGGGGAATTGGTTTACTAGTAAGATAAAATTTCAGTTCGATTTCAAAGAGATCATTTGTTTGGAAACAAGTCTATTGTTGTTCTTGTTACGTGGTTGCCGTTACTTTTGTTATTGTTATTGTTGTTATTAATTATTGTAGTTGTTACTGTTACTCCTGAAGTTATTGTTGTGGACGTTATTAAGGTGGTGTGATAATAGAACTGCTGCCACACCGGACAAAATGCTTAACGGAATCTCTTTGGGTCGGTAAAATAAAATAAATCGAATAATGTGATCGAGGTATTCAATTAACTTGTAACCCTTAAGTTGCTGCCCTGGTGCAAAAATTTTAAGCCATTATTATTATTATTGTTCAGTAGTTTTATTTTTATAACGTCCTTTCACTTCAGTACAGAGCGCAGATCAGTGTGCCTTGGGTATGTGCTGTGGTTTGCTGTGATTATTATTATTATTATTATTATTATTATTCAGTAGTTTTATTTTTATAACGTGCTTTCACTTCACTACCGAGCGCAGCTTTGTGCGCCTTGGGTATGTGCTGTGGTTTGCTGTGGTGCTCTTATGGTTACTGTATTGAACGTGTTTTGCGTAGGATGTGTGCAGTGCCCAGTAGTGCAATTTTCTGTATGTTATATATATTTGTAAGACCTGGTGTTTTTGTTATGTATTTGTCTGAATATTTATTATTATTATTATTATTATTATTATTATTATTATTATTATTATTATTATTATTATTATTATTATTAAGGGGGTGGTTCTACCCCCACCCATGTCAATCCCAATTTTTCCCTTCAAATTTCTCAAATCTAGTTGTTGATGCTCACAGCGCCTCAGCAACTACTGGGATGGCAGTTATCTTCTTCATTTTCCATGCTTTTGTTGTTGTTGTTGTTGTGCCAAGAATTTGGCAGCCCTAATAGAGCGGCGTAAAAAATTGTCCAGTCGAAACATTTTCGACACTTTATATTCTACGTTCAAACATTTATTCCTCTGGGACCAGATAAACTAAAATACTTGTCGTATTCTAAAGTCGATGAAATCATATAAGTCCTTCCTCCCGCTAAATTATTATTTTATACCAACTATTGGAAAGTTATTTTTCTCGCTTCATATTTGTTCCTTCATTGTATTGAGGACTTTTCGGACAATTCATGCTCAACATGTTTTCTTCACTACACCTACTTCCAGATTAAGATCTTGTTTTTCAAGGCTTGCTCTCAAACAATATTTATCATTGATTCCAAAGCTTCCATAATAATCGGCAGTGTCATGAACTTATTAAATTCTCTGCTTCAGCACTTGAGGTTTCCATATTGAATGTTCTTAGCACGTATAACTTTTCCTTATTCCTTTTATTATTATTATTATTATTATTATTATTATTATTATTATTATTATTATTATTATTATTATTATTATTATTGTTATTATTACACTATTCTAAAGTGTACAAGTCACAGCGATTACGTTAATGTTACATGAATTCTTGTTGACGACTGCAATATCCAACCTGCTGAGTTATACTCTACATTCTTTTAGTATTGGAAAGCCCCATAACAACGTCACTTCAACTTTTTCGAGGGATTGCATTTCTCTTCCCAGAAAATGCTTATAGCTTCATTTTTATTTTATTCTGTATTTTTTTTTTTCTGCGCTTGCAAAACCAAATTTCCTGCAAAAATTCTACTGCATTGTTAAACGAATCTTATCATATCTACGTTTTTCTTTTGTATTCATTCTAAGTTAATGCAATACAATGTGCGATATAGTTTCCTCTGAATTATCGCACATTCTGAATTGTTGCTATTTTATGTAAACACCGACAGAAATTGTACACGGCCCTTGTAATGTTCTCTATGCATGATACCACTGTAAAAATAAAAGAAATTATCATCATCATCATCATCTTCACCATCGTCATTATTATTATTATCATCATCATTATTATTATCATTATTATTATTATTATTATTATTATTAGTAGTAGTAGTAGTAGTAGTAGTAGTAGTAGTAGTAGTAGTAGTAGTAGTAGTAGTAGTAAGTGAGTGAGTGAGAGAGCAGTGCATGCCATCAAAACGGCACTGGGGTAAAATATACGAAGCCCAGTATAATTATCATGACTACCCGCCTGATACGATAAAACCAGGCACATGCATCACGACCATTTGTGCGCGATATGGTGATCTCATATCAAGATTAACAGCGTATGAACTTGCAGGTGAGGCCCAGTTAGAATTTTCTTCAAGTTGAGTAGCCCATTCCGCTCAAAAGGTCCCTGAATAAAGGATGTTTAAGGATGATGAACAAAGCACCCATGTTTCCAAAGGTGAATTATCCAGACCCCAAAGAATTCCTCTCAACACATGGCTATGATGCTCCCCCACTCCTACTGCTCGTGATCAAAGATCTACATATCGTCAGCCTCTAAGGGACATGCTCATCCGGTTAAAGTCAAACAACTGACAAGCAAATCCGTGGTATTGAGGAGAATATTTGCTGTAGCCCATCTTTTATACGAAGATAAATCGATGCACATGATAACACTTCGAATCAGTCAAGATCAAACTCCATAAGAGTCACTGCCTGATACTGCATCAGGGTATTTATTATTATTATTATTATTATTATTATTATTATTATTATTATTATTATTATTATTATTATTATTATTTTTATTATCATTATCACTATTATTATTATTATTATTATTATTATTATTATTATTATTATTATTATTATTAGTTTATACAAGACTGAAGTAACTCAACAGAAGTTATATAGATATATAGAGAAGAGTTCTTTACTTGTATACGATTGACACATCCATCACTAAGGTAAACATAGCTGACGTAATCCATCACCAAGGCAAACTTAATGACGAAAAGCGCGACTCGACAGCAACAGTTATTTATTTGTAGTTGAACTATATTTCGGCATCTCGTGCACCTTCCAAAATAAGAACCACTGGAGTCAAACACGGAGGTCGATCTAATCGACTTACCTCCTCAACCGAAATTGCTGGCCTTGTGCTAAAATTTGAAACCATTATTGTTGATATTGTTACTGCTGCTAAGGCAATCGAGCAGGCACAATAGTAAGCACGCCGGGCAAATTGCTCATCGGGCATTTCGTCCTTCTCTACGTTGTGAGCTCAAATTCCTCCGTGGTCGAAGTCGCTTTACACTTTTTGGGTGTAATGAAATATGCACCATCCAAGCACTGGAGGTTGATGCAATCAGCTGGCTCCCTCCTACCAAATTTCAGGCCTTATGCCAATAGTAGAAAGAATTATTATTATTATTAATGTTATTAAGTCGGTGAGCCAGCAAACGTTCCTTATATCATCTTAAAGTAAGAGCTGTAAAGAGATTTATTTAGTATTTCTAGCAGGTCAAACTAATATAAAGAAGCTTCTTCTACCGCTCAAAGCCATGATATTCGCTTACGATGGTGCTTCTTATACCGTTAATAGTGATGGCAATAATAACTTAAACAATGCAAAAGAAATATATATAAATTCAATTAAAACTGAGCATTTAATTGCAAAATTATATTCCACGCTGACAATTGTTAATTAGCAATTATGACTTGGAGAGAAATTTGCTGAATGAAGAAATTAATTTATATGTATTTAACGTAAAAACATTAACAAGAACAATTGCACATTAATTTCTAGTCTCTATCCACTAGGCCAAATAATATAAAGGAAAAGGCATATACATAGATGTTTTTCTCTCTTCATTGCTTTCTTTTGAAGAGCATAGGTTCGAAAAGTCAAAGACTTGTTCCATTCTTCCTGAATGTCAAATTAATACACTTTGTTGTTCCGTCTCCTGTCTCTATCTTCTGTTTTTTTTCTTTTCTTTTTGTGCAATTTAAACAAAGTGAGTGGACACTATTATATCATTGGCCATCAGGGTATATTTGTGTACCTTCGATGATTTGACGGCAATAAATATTGCTGTAATATACATGTTCAAACACGCTTAAACTCCAGAACCAACCACTGTGAGATGACTGTGGAAATGAAATGAAACTAAGATTAATGACGATTCCCCAGGAATTCTACACTCAGTAGAGTTTTATTTAGATATAAAGACAGTTAAAGCCAGTTGCTGAAAAAGCGACAAGATTTTGACTTCCCGGTGTTTGTAGATATTTGACTGGCTTGGTATGCTAGTTCAGCTGTCGATCCACAGATCCAGTTGTAAGCATCTATTCGTGTAAGGGATCTTAGCTGGAGAATCACTTGAATATCTCACAAAACTTCACTGTGCCGGTAACAGATTAGATCTGGAGAATGTGCGTTAGATTCTTTTGCACTTTCTTCCAGAAGCCTAATATTTCTAGATATTTGTGTAAATTGGTATGTGCATAGACAAATGCATTTATATGAAATTTTATTGTCATTTAAATGAAAATTTATTGTCAGAATACAAGAGTTGTAAGTTTCGCGTTAATTCACCACAACGTTTTACTGTTTTATTTGTGATGACATATTTACATCCTCTGGACAGGTGATCTCTACAATACTGCACGAATTCTCTTCCATGTTACAAAGTACAATATTAGGTCTTCTATGAGTGCACCAAATTCCTGTTTTTATCTGAGTGTTCCGCTAGTATTCCTTCTTTTAAAAGGTGTGGATACATGGTGGTTCTGATATGCTTTAGATGTATATGTAAAGACAATGATTCCATAGGATAGCATTGTAAATTGTCATTGCAACTATTTCATGCTTCAGAGGCAGTTAATCTCATACACTTTTTGGAGCAGCCGATGATGATGTGGATGATATCTTCCACGCGGTTTTGGCATAACCGGTATTTCTGTCATCGCCAATCAAGATTCTCCTTCCTATTATTCCCTCTTTACGTATTTATCTCGGGTTTTTCCGTGTTACTTATAATATATATATATATATA
>NC_068993.1:15545855-15552586 GCF_001194135.2 Octopus bimaculoides
TATATAATATTTCCTTCTTTTTTTCTGTACCGACATTACCTGAAAGAAGTTTGTGTATTTCTTTCGGACATTGTCATCAATATTAAGCAGATTTCGAATTTTATTTGGTAAAGTAATGACTTCTTGGTGCATTGCCAGGAAATAAAACCCATGACATCAAGAATTATGTTTACGTCCAGCATTATTTAATTGCACACGTGTTTTTTCTCAAAACATTCACTTGCTTTAGAGATATCTTTAGTGATATTCGCTAAACTTCGCTACAGAACTTTGCCTCATCTAGATTCCACCCATAATCCGAGCAATGTAGCATACTAAGTTTCTTAATGCTACAAAAGTTATCGAAGAGAAACAAAGCCTGAAATTTATTGACGCTAATGTCATTAAGAAGAACTTAGAAGACAAACAGCTGTTTTAATTATGTTTAACGTTGATAACCAATGAGTCCGATGCTGTAACTATTCCGACCATCCACCATACTGAATAAGTAGTTTAGTTCATCGACTTCTAATTTATGAGAACTAAATTTGACCTCAGCAGGATTCGAACTCATTATGTAAAGTGCGAGAAAAATTCTGTAATACTTTACTGGACAAAGTAAAGTTTCCCCCAATCCATCATTTTTGGTGGAAATTTACGAGAGGGAAATTTGCAACTGCTTTTTTTTTCTATTGTATATATTTTCGAGGAGAAAGATGGGATTTAATCATAAATGAGTATATGCCTATTAGCGACAGGAAATCTCAGACAAATGAAGTTTGTTGTTTAGAGCAGGAAACCAGAGTGTAACACGTAAAACCGGAATCTGTGAATAAAAGTATTGTTCAGTGTTGACAATAACTCTTCAATGTTTATTTTCCTTCTACTCTTTTTTTTGTCAAAAAATATGGATTCATAGTCGGCCTGAGTCTTTTTATTTTATTTTTTTTTCTCTATACTCTCATCAGAAGAGTCAGACACGAAAACTATTGGATGGACCTAAATATCAAAAAGGCAACGTGCTAGGAATATTTTTAAAAATTGTGATGGAACGAAATAAATATCTATCTGGTCAACTGTGTAGTTTTTCTGAAACATATTCCAGGTAGGTTTGGTGAATTCGTTAAATGAATAAAATTGACAAGGACGAATTTTGACAGCCTTCCTCAGAATAGTTGAAATTAGTATAAGATACTGATAACTTCATTTAAAATACCGGATTTAAGATTAATCGGGTTGAGAGGTACATTTCTGTGAGTAGATGGTTTATCCTATATTTCTTTTCGAAATTCCTGAACATGTTCAAACCTATTTTACTTGTGATGTATATTAACTGACAACAGATTGGAACTATTTTTTCCCTTTGAGAAGCGAAAAGTTATTGCACTTGTAGATGTGGACAGAGAGAACACAGTTTACAATAGTTGATTAAAAAACCAGCAAAGTTAACTCTTTGAAGACATCGGTTGGTGTAACAATTACCAGTAATGTTCTTGAAACAATGGTTAGAGGATTGTACCTATGGAAATACTTATTACAGGCTGGTTGTTAGAATTGCATATATAGTTGTGCTAGACATATGCCATATAATTGTGACCCTCTATGATTTCAGTTTACAAGGGTTAATATTTTCCTGTCAATTTTCCGGTGTCAATAAAATAATTACTTCGAAAAACAACCAACAAGAAGAGAATGCGATTGAAACGACTACACTTTGTCCTCAGAAATATCTTATTCTCTCAATGAAAGAAATCATCAATATTATATCTGACAGTTAAAAGTACATAAAGATCTTATGTGTATCTTAAGAAGTTTATTTGCCATATTCCGAGAGATAATGAGTGCTAATTCTTCACCTGATATACTAATTGGCCTTGGGTTTTATTTAAACTCGCAGAAAAAGAAAGCAGCATTGTTTTTCTAGTTACTGGAATCTAGTAGACTATAACAACGCCTACATCTACATACAACAAAGCAACTCAGCAAAAATGTGAGAAATGGCTACAATTTCAATCGGTAATAAATGTATTTGTATATAAAGCGTCAGCTGTAACACAATTTATTTAAATATCGTGCAAATACACATAACAGTATTTCTTGAAGATGTTTTAAACTGAGACGTAAACTGTATCTTGTTAATACTACAAAACACCTGATCTTTCCCAGCTGTACACTATTATATGTTATGTTAATTATCCATATATTTTTATTAATACTACCTTTACCTAAAAAGATATTTGAGCTCTTATTATGAAGGTTATGGTTGGCCGACGTTCAAATACATGTCTACCCAGTAGGCTTTATACAATTAATGGGTAGGGTGTTATTGTGTATGAACGGCATATGCTACTCTGTATAGAAGGGAAAATACGCCAACAATTGAAATGAGAAAATCCTCAGATTGTGTCATTCTTCTTTAGAATTGGAAGAACATGATGTGAATACATCTTATTCAATAGCAGTATTGCATTATGATTTCATGTCCCCATAAATATCTGCAAGGACCCAGCCTTCTTTTATTTACCTCAATAGCAAGACAGTAAGTCAAATTGTAAAGTCATTACTTGTTAAGTGTAAGCTATTGCACCGTTCCTAAAACTTACTGCATATACGACGAGCTACTTTCAGGTTCCGTTTACCAAAATCTCTCACAAGGCTTTGATTGGCCCGAGGTTATACTAGAAAACACTTACCCAAGGAGCCATGCAGTGGGACGGGACTTTGTCTTTCAGCTTTTGGAGGTCAATATAATAATTATCAGTTGAAAATTGGGGTCGATGAAATCCACATTCTCCGTCCCTGAATATGGCCCTTTGCCAAAATTTGAAACCCTTATTATTGTTGTTGCTGTTGTTCTTGCTCTAGATGATGTTAGTTATTGTTTGTGATGTTATTGATGATGTGTTTGTTATCGTTATAACCTTTAATATATTGCCTGACAATTCTTCAGGTATCTCTGAATTTTGTATCAAATCATTTTCATACATACGTCCGTATATACATATATGCATACATACGACCTTACGTAGATACACCCATACATACATCACACACGCACACGCACACATACACACACACATGTGTGTGCGTGTGCGTACGTGGGTATCTGTTTACGTAGATACACACGCATGTATATATTTACACGACATAATATAATGAGATACATTTAAACGTCTACCTGTATAAAAACACTTTAAACTGTAGTAAAATAACAAACGGTCTGTTTACATAAGGTTGCATTAAATTATGCTACTCCGAATCTTCTTATTCTTGCAGGTAAAATGTATTTTCCGGACTAGCGGTGTCAATGATGGCGTAAAAATATATAAACAGCAACAACAACAACAAGAAAAAGAAATAAAACAGCCAGAACAATAACCAGAACACGAATATACTCATCTCCTTGTATGTCCCTCACAACTACTATACTTCATTTTATGGCTCTACCAAACGAATTACTTAGCAATGTAAACACTATTTCAATGGATCAGAAAATAACAGACGATTTATCAATGTTTTCTGTTTTGTTTTTTTGTTGTTGTTTTTTTTTTTTTTGGTTTGGTCTATGTTTTTACTATTAAAAATATTAATGTACACTGCACAGCAGAGCAGTATAACAATCGTCGTCATCGTCGTCGTTGTAGTAGCCGTTGTCATCGTTGTCTCCATCGCCCTATCATCGTCGTCAGCACCTTGGACATCATCGTCGATTTTGTCATCGTTATCGTCATGGTTGCTGTCGTCGTCATAATTATCATAATCATCGTCATCATCATCATCATCATCATCTCCGTTGTTGTCTTACCCATTCTCCTTCTCCTCTTGTTCGTTCTATCATCATCATCGACATTGTCGAACTTCGTCATCATCATATTCAACATTGTCATCATCATCTTCGTTGTCGGGGTCATCATGAGCATCAACATCATCATCATTATCAGCATCTCAACCATCATGTTACTATTTCTCTTTCTTATCATTGTCGTTCACGTCGTCGTCGTCATCGTCAACAGCATATTCAGCATCTTCATCGTTGTCATCAACAACATCACTATCATAATTATGTTCGTAATTCCTTTCGTCATCATTTTCATCACATTCCGCCTCTTCCTCCTCCTCCTCCTCCTCCTCCTCCGACGACGACGACGACGACGACGACTCACTGTTTCAATAACTGCTATTGTTGCTCTCGTTATTGCCGCTCTTCTTATTCATTATTATTATTATTATTATTATTATTATTATTATTATTATTATTATTACCCTCACCTTAACGAAGGCGGGGGTATTGTTTTCAGTCGTGTTTGTTTGTTTGTCCGAAGACAAGATATCTCAAGAACCGCTGGATGGATTCGTCCATCTTTGTGTTCTGGGCTAAACATTCCGCGTTTGTCTACTTCGCTTTTCATCCTTTCGGGGGTCGATACAATGGTAAATACCAGTTACTACTCGGATCGAGGTAATCGACTTAACCGCCCACCACCCCTAGCATTTCAGGCTTTGTTCCTTTAGTTGAAAGAATTATTGTTGTTGTTGTTGCTGTATAGTCAATGCCATCAGCATTAGGATTAAGACTAATCTCAACAACATTATTATTTTTGCATTTATTACTATTGTAATTGCTGCAGTTGTAATTATTTAAAGATTCTAAGTAATTTTATTGCAATTACCGACTGCGCAAGTGTCATTAAATAAAATTATAGACTTACAATTTACGTCATATTGTTTATTTACTTTCTGTCATTCCCTTGTTAATTATCTTTGCCATCTACACTTTTCTTTCTTCTATACATATAATTATATATACATATGCATATCCGTATTGTGTAACTCACTTACATATGCACACACATATACACAGAGACAAACACACACAAAGGTATATGCATAATACGATTTTTATCCCAAAGGCTGTAATGTGAAAAATTAACATATCACACTACATAAATGTGTATATAAATAAATATGGATGTGGATGTGTATATGGGTGTATGTGTGTGTGTATGTGTGCGTGTATGCATGCATGTATGTATACACACACACACACACGCACACACACACACACGCGCACACACACACACGCACACACACACACATATATATATATATATATATATATATATATATATATATATATATATATACATAAGAGAAGCGAAGAGGGAAACTGTTCGGCAAGACTTGACAAGTACGTTTAATTTAAATATATAATAAAAAGAAACACCAGAATACATGCCTATTAGTTTGAATCACCTAACGATAACCCTGGTAAACTTTATATATACATATATGTGGGTGTTTGTGTATATGTGTGTGCGACCATTTTCCTACGCACATGTGTAGGGAGATACACAAAAGGCAGGCACACTTACCAAAAGTCTTACTATAAATTCTTCCTATGACCTTAAACGATTCTATGTCGAACATGCATAAACAGTCACAACCACACACACACACACACACACATACATACACGTGTTATCATTACACACACACCTACCTCCTTCTCTTGCACTCTCCTGTCTTTAAAAAGAACTTTATCTCCACCTCTTCCCTTCCGGTCATTTCAATATGTGACCCCGCTTGTTAGTGTATATCTTTTCATTCATGTGCGTCAACTGCACCATTAGAGAAAGTTAGCTCTTATTTCCAGCAATATAGGTGTTTTCGAACACCCTACTTACATTTAGGGATACTTCTATATATATATGTATGTATGTATGTATGTAAGTATGTATGTATGCATATGTCTTGTGCGTTCATTTGCGTCATTTATTGCTGTCGTTGGATTTAGTGCATTTCCATAAAGATCAATTCCAAAAATGTTTGATGGTAGAATAATGATGACGATGACGGTGATGGACGAAGATGGGGTGGGTGGAATGACATTGAAGTCGACGATGATAAACCAAATATTAATTCCACCACTACTAAGACTACTACTACTAAAACTAACACCACCACCCAAACAACAACAACAACAACAACGCCCCTGTCACTGCGGCTATTGTTTCTATGGTTGCTGTTTTTATAACAACGTCGATGAGTATTGCAGCGGCAAAATCAAGAAGAAGATAACACTAGGAGTATTGGTAAAGTTAGAGAACATATTTTAGTGTTTTTAATGAGTTTTAAACTTATTAGAAATTAATATGGTTTCTGATTTAGTTGCTGCGCTCAAAAGATATGATTATTCTCTTCAGAAATAAGAAAATTGCTTTCAGCAATGTAAATATTAAATACATACATAATTATACGTTCGTAATTATACATACGCACGCGCATACACACACACACAGATATACACACTCACGAAAACAAAGAAACACAAACACACACTAACAACGTCTAATATCAGTCACGTGTAATGATTTTAATTATGCACATCCGTGTGTGTATGCATGTGTGAGTATATGTATACATATATATACTCTTTTGCTTGTTTCAGTCTTTTGACTGTGGCCAGGCTGGAGCACCGCCTTTAGTCGAGCAAATCGACACCAGAAATTATTTTTTAGAAGCCTAGTACTTATTCTATCGGTCTCTATTGCCGAACCGCTAAGTTACGGGGACATAAACACACACCAGCATCGGTTGCAAAGCGATATTGGGGTGGACAAACACAGACACACAAACACATACACACATACATATATATATATATATATATATATACATATATACGACGGGCTTCTTTCAGTTTCCGTCTACCAAATCCACTCACAAGGCTTTGGTCGGCCCGAGGCTATAGT
>NC_068993.1:15552807-15553310 GCF_001194135.2 Octopus bimaculoides
GAGAGAGAGAGAGAGAGAGAGAGAGGGGGGGGGAGACCCAGACAGACAGACAGATAACGATGTGTGTGCATGTGTGTGTATTGAGACAGCAAATCGATTTCAAGCTTTACCGTTGCATGGTTGTTCTTTTTAAAGTAGCAGGAATGTGGCTGATTTCGTTACTATCATCCTCTCCGTTGTAGCTAGATCAAGGAAGACGTGTTCTTGTCTGTCACCTGTCCAAGCTTGATTTACGCGCTCGCCACCATAACCTCGTTTAGCACTCGCTGTTTATTTTCACTGTTCTGTTTGTGTTACCAATTTTGACCTCCTGCAAAATCCCAAATTTCATTTAATTTGCTTTGCATGAGCAACTGTTTTTTTTCGAAAGCGTACCTTGTTGTTAAACGCTCGAAATACGAGATGTATCTTTCCTTGTTCGACAACAGTTCATATTCCATGTACTTCCTATTTTTTGTTGTACACGTTTCTTGACGTCCTTTGCCCACATATGCATATATATA
>NC_068993.1:15555575-15557221 GCF_001194135.2 Octopus bimaculoides
ATATATATAGTTACACATATATATGAAGTTGGATGGATGGATGGATGGATGGATGGATGGATGGGTGGGTTGGTGTATGGATGGATGGGTGGATCGATGAATATTTTATTTGTAAACCTCAATAATTTTTTGAACAACCTTTGAAACTTATATATTTGACATTTAGTGCACGTTGATCGATCAGGGTGTACACAAAGACGATGAAAATAGCTAATTTTTATTTAAATTACTTTGGAACGTATATACACAAGACCGGACAGAAACTCAGACATATACATACATACATAGTTACATACATATATACATACATACATACATACATACACAAACACACATATATATATATGCACATACAAACACACATATATATGTAGGTGTGTCTACATATATAAATATATATATTCATGCGTGCCGCTGTGTGTGTGAGAGTCTTTGTGTTGTATGCCTGTGTACGTACTGTTTTCTTAGTGTGTATATGTGCATAGATATGCGCGTCTTTGTGTTTATGTGCGTGTGCGTGTAGTTGCGTGCGTGTATGTGTGTATGCGTGTTTGTGTGTTTGGTGACTTGTAATATACCATGCACCAAAGCTTATATAAATGCGCATAGTTGTACCTACATTTGCTCGCATAAATATATTATCCGTGTACATACATTACTCCATATAAACACACACACACACCCACACACACAGAGAGAGAAATGAATAGATAGCTACATACATACATACATACATACATACATACATACATACTTTCATACATTACATATATACATACATACACACATACATACGTGCATACCTTCATTCACTCATACCCATGCGCAGCCACACGCATTCATTCCGTTTCCTTGCACTGTTTTATTCCATAAATAACCGGCTGTCGTAGCTGGAAGTTAAACAAATAATCTACATAAGACACCGAACACGCCGAAAAGCACGACCTTTACATAAATTCCTACCGCATTATGTATCTCTTTTTTTTTTTTTACCCCAATATCTCTAAATTCCTTCATCAAATTGACATGACTTATAGCATACTCTCGAGATAGAATTTTGTTTGAGAGTCGCAATCTGTCTTCGTGGACATTCACAGAAAGGCACAATCTCTGATCATTGTCGTAAATTTCTTTCTTCAAGTTTATTTACGTCACAGAATTACGACATAAATATCACTAAGCAATCACATTCAATGGCCTTCACGTCATATCTTATACCGGCGAAATTATCAGGTGCGACAACGATTAGGCATTAGAATCAACCATTCGTAATCTAGCACAGCTGCTGAGCGGAGGGCGATAAATAAATTAGCATCAAATAGCAATGGACTGGCGAAAAAACCATTAGAGCGTCGAACGAGATAGCTTGCAGAATTTCTTCCCACTGCTTGAGTTCTTTTGCTCATTCTAGTCTCGTGTATTTTACCTTGTTCTAGTCATCCGTAGTTTTAGCTATGTCTATTAGTATTTGTGTGTAAACCTCAATAATTTTGCGAGCATCCTTTAAGACTTATATATTTGACATTCTGTGCACGTTCCTCGATCAGATCAGGGTCTGTACAAAGACGATGAAAATAGCAAATATTTATTTGAATTATTTTGGAACTTATAAAGAAACACGGATTTATATATATATATATATATAT
>NC_068993.1:15557713-15562607 GCF_001194135.2 Octopus bimaculoides
TATATATTAGTACCTAGTTGTGACTCCATATATCAGTAGCTAGTTCTACTCCAATGTACCAGTACCTTGCTGTACTTCGACATATTAGAACGTAGTCTAGTTTTAGCCGTATAATTTCGTTCTTAGTTCTATGTTAAAAGGCTAGTGAATAAAACAACAAAAGTCAGTTAGACGTACACATTGAATATATTCGATTGACGCTCAGTATAAGTTTTAGATGGAAAACTATAAGTGTAAATAACGTTTCGAGCAAGGCTCTTCGTAAGAGAGAGGAAAAAGTCCAGAGAGGAACAAAAGGAGAAATGAATAGGTAATCCCGAGAAAATCACGTGTTTCGTTACATGACCGAACTACGCCTATGCATTACTGCCTATTTCTATCCATATTATTAGTATCTATTTCTACTCGTTTGTATCAGTACCTAGTTCAATGTGTTTCATGCTATTGACAGTGTACCAAATATAATGGGTTCTGTTATCATTTAGCAAAATGCGAACTGCTTTTCCCCAAATCCGCCAGATACAACCATTTCTCTTTCGTATTCACTAAGTATTTCAGTTTTCAAAATTAAAATCCCGCCTGGCCTACTTGAGTGGTAAACCTAAACCATCGCCCGGTATAACACTATCACCGGACACTTATCTGTCTTTTACAGTGTCCAATCTGCTGCAAGGATTCAGTTCTGTGTTCCCAGTTATTTGAAAATACCTTGCAATCTCTCTATGATTGCCCTGTAAAGTGTCATTGGTGTTCCCTTTCTCTCCTGACTAAAAGTTTTTTTTTTTAAATATCGATTTATATTTAGTCGCTTACCATATGTTTCAAGTGTGTTCTCGTCAACAAACATGTATACCACTTAAAGGAGTGCAACAGAAGATATTTGAACAGAGATGATAAGGCATGAAACTGAATCCTTTTCAGCGCTTACTACTAGTTCTTACGTGTTGTTCACTTCGCTCTTGGTTGAGGTCAATTTCCATTTAATTCTTCACGTCTTGCGTTGGAAAAACAAGAAACAACAATGGGCTGCGGTGATTAAATTGATTATACCCGATCTATGGAAAATTTCCATAGACGGGCGTATAATCAATTAGCATTAAGTCTAATTAATCAATTAGAATTATTATTTAAATAATCAATTAGCATTATGTATGTTCTTAGTTTTAGCTGTTGTTATCTCTTTTGAGATTCTGGTGAACAACTGACACATCAATGTTCATGTTGTGATTCAAGAGAGGAATTCGCAGCAGAAATTTTCAATTACTTTCTTATCACACTGTATGAAACATTCTTACAGTAAGTGACAAAAGCCGTTACGTGGTCGAGTAATCGGCTAGAAATAGCAGCCAAAATTTCCACGAATCAAACGCTGTCCTTTCAAGAAAAGTATAACTTTCCATAGAAAATACTAAAATGTGTGCAGAAATGGCTGTGGGGTAAGAAGCTTGCTTCAGTCCCATTCCGTTCCACCTTGGGCAAGTGTCTTCTCCGATAACCTCGGGCCGACTAAAGCCTCGTGGATAGATTTGTTAGACGCAAACTGAAAGATGCTCATTCTACATATATTTGTTTATTTGTGTGTGTGCGTGCGTCTGTGTCTGTGTATGTCTGTGTGGTTGAATGCATGCGTGTATATATTTATATATATATATATATATGTATGTATGTATGTATGTATTTATGCATGTATGCATATGAGCATATGTTTGTGTGTCTGTGTTTGTCCCCCCACCATTGTTTCACAACTGATGTTTGTGTGTTTACGTCCCTATAACATACCGGTTCTTCAGAAGAGACCGATAAGATACGTACTAGGCTTACAAAGAATAAGTCCTGGGTTCGGTCTGTTCGACTAAAGGCTGTGCTCCTGCATGACCGCAGTCACATGACTAAAACAAATAAATGAAAGAAAGAATGAATGCGATGAACACAAACACATTCTGTGAGATAGAATATCCGAAACTTATGGATGGGAGCTAAACAACAAAATGTCGATTAAAAAAAAAAACGTTGCGATCTAGTAGTGGAATCGATTGTATCTACTGAACCACACTCGCTAAATTGCTGGCATTCTGGCTAAATAAGAAACAATATGGATTTAAAAATTAGGGCACAAGACTGCCAAGTTCGGCGGAGAGGTAAATCGATTACATCGATTCCAGTGCTGAACTGGTATTTATTTCATCAACCGCGTAGGCATGAAACGCAAAGTTGACCTCGCCGGCATTTTAGCTCAGACGGACCAAATGTCCGTGCTAACGATTGTGCTAGCTCGCCACCTTAAAACTAATACTAATATTGTTTCTTATTTCTTTGATATTAGTTTTAAGGTGGCGAGCTGGCAGAATCGTTCGTGCACCGAGCAAACTGCTTATCGGCATTTCGTCCGTCTTTACGTTCTGAATACAAATCTCTCCGAAGTCGATTTACATTTCATCCCTTAGGGGTCGATTACACAAATTCCAGTTTAATACTGGGGTCAAAGTAACTTGCGTATCCTCTCCCTGAAATTGCTTATCTGCCAACATTTGAAACTAATATTAATCTCAGTACGTGATCTGTGGACTGGCAGAGACGTTAGAGCGTCGAACAAAATGCAGTAATTTTATTTCTTACTGCTCGTTACCTTCTGGGTTTCAATCTCACCAAAATCCACGTAAACTTTCATCTGTCTTAAGTCAACCTTAGTGTACAAATCAAATGCTTTCTCACCCAAGATTTCTGGTTGTGTATCATATTAATTTCAATAAAAGAGAGGTATGGCTATGTGGTAAGAAGTTTCCATCCCAACCCTATGGTTCCCAACCACATGGTTCCGGGTTCAATCCAACTGCGTGGTACCTTGGGCAAGTATCTTCTACTATAGCCCCGTGTTGACCAAAGCTTTTTGAATGTATCTGATGGACGGGAAATGAAACAAAACCGTTGTGTGTGTGTGTGTATACATATATATATTTTTTATATTATCCATCTATATATATATGTATATATATATATATATATATATGTACGTATATGTACACACACACACATCTATATATCTGTTTGCGTGCGTGTCTGTGTTTGATCCTGAGCACCGCTTGATGAACGGTGTTGGTGTGTTTACGTCTCTGTAACTTAGAGGCTCGGTAAAAGAAACCGATAGAATAAGTACCTTACTTTACGAACACAAAAAAGATATTAAGAAGTACAGGGTTCGATTTGTTCCACTGAAACTCTTCATAACAGTGCCCATGTATCAATATCAGATATCACTGTAGATTTAATATGAAAGCAGTGTGTTGATAGACACGTCAAGCGATCGATTATACATGCAGGGTGGCCGAAAAGTTGGTTTACAGTTATCACGTAGGCACTTTAAATTTCTTTTAAAACATTGTAGTACATTTAAATTTCTATCTTACAAACTGAAGAGGAGCTTGACAAAATTA
This sequence comes from Octopus bimaculoides, assembly GCF_001194135.2. Lineage (NCBI taxonomy): Eukaryota > Metazoa > Mollusca > Cephalopoda > Octopoda > Octopodidae > Octopus > Octopus bimaculoides. The sequence goes on from NC_068993.1 coordinate 15,561,145, forward strand.
ACTAAGTTAACATAGAATAACGTTTTCTTATTTATTATAATTAAGATGTTGTTGTTGGCATTCTGTCGCTTACGACGTCGAGGGTTCCAGTTGATCCGATCACCGGAACAGCCTGTTCGTGAAATTAACTTGCAAGTGGCTGAGTACTACACAGACATGTGTACCCTTAACGTAGTTCTCGGAGATATTCGGCGTGACACACTGTAGCAAGTCTGACCCTTTGAATTACAGGCACAACAGAAACAGGAAGTAAGAGTGAGAGAAAGTTGTGGTGTTTTCGCTCAATAATCATTCACAACGCCCGGTCTGGAAATCGAAACCGCGATCCTATGACTCTGAGTCCGCTGCCCTGACCGCTGGGCCATTGCGCCTCCACAACTAACATGTAAACTGTTAATATATGAATACGAAAGAGATAGTTGAATAACTGTAAACCTAACTTTGGGCCACGCTGTATAATCGGTGTTTAGTTACCTCCCCTTGTGTTATGCCTATATATATATATACCGCTGAAGTCGACTTGGCTTTCATCGTTCGATAGTCAATAGGAATAACAGTGAAGTACTGTAAACGACTATATCAACACACACACCCCTACCCAAAATATGCAGTCTTGTGCCAAAGTAAGAAATCAATATAATTTCAGATAGATCTATATATCTATAACAATGCATCTAAATATAAATATAGCTATTTAATGTACCTATTCACCTCCTTGCTGGTATCTCCCACGCTCTCGCTCTCTCTATCTCTCTATCTCTCTCTTTCTCTCTCTCATACTCACTCTCCCCTCTATATTCCTCCCTTTCTCATTCCACCTCTTTCTTAGACTTTCTATCTGTTTCTGTATGTTTGTCTATCTATCTTTCTCTATATCTGTGTCTTTGCATGTCTGTGTTTCTTTATCTTTCTCTCTCACTTTCCCCCTCTCTCCTTCTTTTTCCTCCCGCGCTTTCCCTCTTTCTCTTTCTCTCTCTCTTTCTCTTTTTCTCTTTCTCTCTTTCCCCGGTCGTGTTTTCAGATATAACTGTTGAATATATAAACGCATAACTGATTTCGTACGAACAGGATATGTATCTATATTAGGCATTCTCCCTCTCTCTCATTTATTCAGCCTCCCTCTCACTCTCTTGCTACCTCTATCTCACTCTCACTCTCACTCTCTCTCTCTCTCTCTCTATATATATATATATATATATATGTATATATATATGTGTGTGTATGTGTGTGTGTGTGTGTGTGTGTGTAACTACATGTAACTCATTGGTGATTTTTATCCCTCCGTCTCCCTTTTCTCTTGGCCCTTCCTCTGTCTCCTGTTTCTGAAGAAGAGCTTTGCTCGAAGCGTAAAACCCCTTTCTTTCCTTCCCTGAGCGTCTGCTAATACTTTGCATGTCCCACGTCCTTGCGTGGTTCTTTTTTCTGTGTTTGTTCTTCACTTATTTTGGGATCTTATATGTATA
>NC_068993.1:15562735-15567191 GCF_001194135.2 Octopus bimaculoides
GTGTGTTTGTGTGTGTGTGAGTTTGTAGTGCTTAACCCCTAGATTCCCCCAAGCCTCGAAGATATTAATTAGAGTAATAATCATTTCCATTCAAGTGTGAGTGCGACAAAAGGAGACATGGTCGTCATGGGATGGTTTATGTTCCCTGAAAACAAGATGGCTGGTGTGATTGAACTATGGAAATATGGAATTATATCGTAGATATGTTTTACCAAGACCCATGTTTGTTTTAGATATTCATTTAGCAATACTAACACATTGCAAGGCGTCGAGCTTGCAGAAACGTCAGCACGCCTGACGAAATGTTTAGCGGTATTTCGTCTGTCTTTTAGTTCTGAGTTCAAATTCCGCCGAGGTCGACTTTGCATTTTATCCTTTCGAGATCGATAAATTAAGTACCATTTGATTACTGGTTTCGATCTAATCGTCTGGCCCCCTCCCCCAAAATTTCGGGACTTATGCCTAGAGTAGAAATGATACGAACACATTGCTCTATTTCTTAATCTATCTCTTTACCTATCTTTCCTTAACTCCCTATTTAAGTCATACCATTTACCATTGTTTGATTCCGCGTATCTCTCTTGCCCCCCCCCCACGTCTATCTGTCTATGTATCTATTTATCTATCCGTCTAACTGTATATATATGCATGCGTGAGTGTGGAGGCATGTACGTACGTGCGAGTATGACTCCCTCTCACATATATTCACTTTCATTCTCTCACCTTTGTATATATATACACACACATATATACATACCGACGCCTGTGCATACACTCACACACATAGTTATGCATACAAATAAGTATAGATAGAGAAAATGTATATATGTATATATATGTATATGTGCTTGGATTAATGGTATGCATGCATGACTGTATCTATACAGATGAGTATACATACACACGTAAATGTGCATATATATATATATATATATATATATATATATACTTGCATACAGACCTAAATACACACTCACGGAGGAAAAGACATCAGGCAGGTGAAGTCCTCTTTGCCTTGTATCATTGTAAATAGATTGATGTACAGAACAGAATAGTGTGAAGTAACTCTGCGAGAACTACGAATTCCCTAGCTCAATATTCACATATATTTCTACATATACGTACATGCAGATATGAGTGTGTGTGTGTGTGTGTGCGCGCGTGTGTGTGTGTGTATCTATCTATCTATCTATATATATATATATGGATGTATGCATTTTATCAGTATCTGATCATGTGTTGAAATATTTTTAGTAAGAATCGAAACTAAAATACTGCCAACATTTCTGAAGATATCTTATGAAAACAAAAATCGATAGAGCACATGCACAGCTTAGATTTCGTTAACAATAACCCGAAGACATTATGAAGATTTTCAATCGTGTAACATAATAATAATAATAACAATAATAATAATAACAATAATAATAATAATAATAATAATAATAATAATTATAATAATAATAATAATAATAATAATAATAATAATGAATAACAACGATAATCAGAAGAATGATAACTATAATAACAACAATAATAATACTGTATTTTGAGATGAAAAATGGAAAAAATAAAGAAAGTTAAAAATATCTACGTGTATTTCCTAACAGCCCGGAGAATAATTTCTAACAAATAAACTCAGGTAGAAAAATCTAGAAATATTTTTGAATTTATATGAATACCATAAAATTTGTATTAGAAAGTAGAAAACAACGAGAACAAATAAATACATGCATGTATGCATGAATACGTGCAGGCACACACACACACATACGTACATACATACATACATATATACACACACACACACACATATATATATATATATATATGTATATATATATATATATATATATATATATATATATATATATAAACGTCACAATCTCAAAGCATACCAACAGCAACAGAAGCAACAGCGATGACGATGATGATGATGATGGTGATGATGAAGCAGAAGATCACTGAATATTTGTGTAAAAAGATAGAGAGATAACTAGATTATATTTACGTTTAGCCCAACTGAAGATTTAACTGTGTTTGGTTTTAAATATATCTGGACGCATTATGGCTAGAAATAGAAACGAAATATAGCTGATATCAAATGTTAATTTATTTTTTAAAAAAACTTGGATGCAGTCGTTAACATAGATCTTTACACACGAAATCTGCCTGATGGTCATGGATGGATACACCAGCATTGTAAACGAACCAGTGAAGGAATCTTTCGGCGACGGCCCCGAAATTTTGTCCACGAAAACAAATGAATGCATCTTATAATGAACTTACAAGGAGTCATGCCGATGTTTATTTAGTAATTTCTTTTATCTCCTGAGGCTCATGAATGAATGCTTTTTTTTCCTCTGAAGTTTGGCCAACTATCATCCATGAAGCATATTAACACACGTTCCTTATTTGTCTGTGTACGAAAATTATAACGTAATGTTTTAATTGTTTTTATTACTTTTCATGGTATACATCTTGCCAAGTCCAGAGATATTCACGGAAGCAATACTGTCGGCAGATTTATTGATTGGAGAAATATGGAGAGAAATCGACCAGAAGACGATATATTAAAATGTCTTGGCTCTTTGCCCAGTCAGATAAGGAGATAATGCAAACTGTTTAGATCTAAACATAAAAAAAAGTAACTGGAACGATAATATATGCACTCCGAGAGACGGCTCGATTCATTCACCCCAAAACATTAAGAGGTGGATAAATTGTCAAAAAACAAAACATCTTCAACTTGGAAACGATCAGGATATAGGGATAAAAACAAACGAAGTACTTTATTTACATTATTTACATTTGACGGATATTTGTCCTCATTTTGTTTGTTGTTTCGGCTAATATACCCTCCAGCTTTCTTCAGGTGTCTTGGGGAAATTTTGAACCTGGGTTCTCATTCCTAAGGGTACTTTTCCATGTTATTATTATTACTATTATTATTGTTAAGGTCACTGCTTGGAATCGAACTCGGAATCTTGGGTTTAGTAGCCCATGCTCTTAACCACTACGCCATATGCGAAAGGAAGTACTAATTATAAATGGAGCACTAAGGCTTGGTGAAGCGTATAAACAAATTTGTAAATAACATTGATTTCATATTTTAGCACAAGGTTAGCAATTTCGTAGGAAGAGATTCCTTACATCGACCACAGTGCTCAAATGGTACTTATCTTTTTAAGCCTAGTACTTATTCTATAGCACTATTTTTTGACGATGCACTACCTTCATGAGAGCACAAACAAACCAACACCGTTGGTACGGTTGTTAAGCAGTGGTGGAGTACATACACAGACAACCCCGTATATATATATATACCTTCCTCTGAGGCATGATGCAGTTGCAAGGACCATTTACAATGCTATCCGCAGGAAGGACATCCCTGACGTATATATCAAAGGTATATGCGAACCAGCAGGTATTCACAACTTTACAAACAAGGAACACTGGTGGAAAAGCCCATTAGAAACATCTGTTCAGTGCAAACATAACAGACGTAATTTTGTTCTGTGGAACAGGTAACAAAAGTCATGAACTGTTGTGGAAGTCAGCTGACCAGCAAATGTGGATGTACAATGAAAAATCCAAGAAAAAGGGAACGTTTATGGCGAATTAATGTGGAACTTACTACACTTGTACCCTGACTGTGAATTCTCAATAGTTACAAAAGGTTTATGCACCGACAAATTTGCACAAAACCTTGGAGTATTCGGTTTCACGGAGAAAGAACAAAAGAAACTGACGCGGATTCTCCAAATGAAATCTATTAATGGCGAAATGATAATTTGTAAGATATTCCAAAGATTCGTCGTTTGAGATCCTTATGTGAAAAAATACATACGCCTAGGTACATGCATCGACAGTTCAATCAACACACCAACTCAACCATGTATTTACAGATACCGAGAAATCGCTTGCAAAAAACCGGCTTCAAAAGACAGGCTTCAACAGTCTTCAAAGAACTTAAATAAAACTCAAAGGAAAATCATACATACTTACATACATTCAAACATACATACATACATACAACCATGCATACATTGTTTAATAACAATTTGATTTGAGTTCAGGCAACTTAAAGATTTGTGGACTTGTAAAATAAATAGACAGGGAGACAGACAGACAGACAGACAGAAACAGATAGATAGATAGATAGATAGATAGATAGATAGATAGATAGATAGATAGATACTTGTACATATTTTGTTGTCTGAATGGAGTCACAACAGGCACAAAATTTATTTCGATACAAGAATTCACATGAAGAATTATGCAAACCAGATACACACATATACATATGTGTGTGTATATACATATAAATATATATTCAAGTCTCTCTCTTCTTCTCACTTTCTCTCTCTCTTTCTCTTCATGTATGCATGTATACACACACACACACACACACACACATATATATATATATATGTATATATATATATATATATAT
>NC_068993.1:15567416-15569814 GCF_001194135.2 Octopus bimaculoides
GGACGGAAATACCTACATAAATATTTGTTGAAGTAGGAAGAAAGAGCGAGCTAACTGCAAACCGACGACGAGAGGAAGTATTTTGCTTGTCAACTGCTACACGGATAACTTATCTCAAAACATAACAACAAAGGGCAGGAAGGGGGTCAGAAGAAGGAGAATAAGGTTACAGCGAAAAAGATGAATGATTGGAATGCGTATGCAATTTTTGGTAAAGGTCATACTTTCAATTAAAAGTGCTTCTGAAAATTGGCATTCACATATTTTTTTTTTTTTTTCAAAGTTGGTAACTATTAATTAATAAAACTGAAGTGATGATAAATATGATATAACGTCATATGTTTTTATAGTATAAAGTTAAGGTTAGGTGTCAGTTATTTAGAACAATTTAATGATTTTAATAATGCTACGGTTGAGAAATCATATGTTAAGTTTTGATTTAAAGTATTGTTGGTGGATGAAGGGAATATAAATTTATTTGGTTATATATTGTTCTCTCTTTTATTGGTTTTAAATATAAGTACACTTAACATGTGCCACTTGGTACTAAATTCTCTTATCTGGGTATCACTGTGGTCATGCTGGAGCAGAGACTTGAACGGTTTAATCGCACAAATCACCCGCGATATATTTTTTTTTAGCCTGATGTTCATTCAATCGCTAGAATTTAGTATTTGATTATTGGGACGTAAACAAACCACCACTGGTTGTCAAGCTGTGGTTGAGGAAAAACACTCACGCGACACACACACATACACACACACATGTATATATATATATATATATATATATATATATATATATATATATATGTATGTATGTATGTATGTATGTATGTATGTATGTATGTATACGGCGAGCTCTTTTTAGGTTTCTGCCTACTAAATCTACTCGCACGGCTTTAATTGGCTCGAGGCTGTAAAACAAGTCACTTGCCCACGCAGTGGAACTGAACCCAGAACCACGTGATTGAGAAACAAACTCCTTACCGCACAGTCTCGCTTGCACGTACAGAAGAGAAAACGTGCTTTTGAACTGCTTATACCAATGCTTTACAGCGATAATATTTTCGGTTGGCCTGAGACAGCGATAATAAAAGTAGAAATCTCGTAGTTGCTTAATTGAATATAATGTAAAGATTGCTGCTTAAAATTTTAAGTTCTCTAATAATTGGCTAAAAAATTCGGTCGAAGAAATATAAATGTACTCTAAAGATATAATCATTAGTTTCGCACTATATACGTTTTAGCGTAAGATATTTGTGTCCGGGCAAATGTTATATATTTTTAGGTAAACAAATTAGAGACGCTAGATTTATAGTCGCCTACTAGGAAAGACAAACAATGAATATATTTATTAATAAACTAGAAGCTTTATATGCACTGAACTGCAGATATAGATATTGTAATCTTCTGTTTATGCATATACTAAGAATGAGTTTACGTCAAGCGATGTTAAGAGTAACAGTAATGCTTCAAAACTAATGGAACAAATGTTAATATTTACGAAGTGAAATGAAAAAGGAATAACGGCAACCATAAGAAGTGAGAGAAGATTGGAAAGGAATAGAATAAATTGGACAGGATTGTGAAGTAACTGAAAGTAGGGAATCCCATAAATATGGAGATAGTGTTGGAGATTAACACGATTAGATTTGGTATACATAAACATACATATACACATATAGATCTACGTATATATAGATATGCATTTAGACACAAAAACTAAATATATTCTGTAGATAAACAAATGTGTACAAGCATGTAAAAAATAATATATGTTTACAAAGAAATTTACTTATACTTTGAGTATAAAAGAATAAAGAAGACGAAGGGGAAAATGCATAATTTTTTAAAGTCAACAGCTGTTTCTGGGAGCTCAAAATTATATAATAATTTTAATGTTCATAATTAGCAGATACAAAGTGTAAAAGGTCGTAGGTGTACAAGCCGTTGATGGACGCATAAAGACATTACCGTAACACAGACCACATTCGTCAATATATATATGTGTGTGTGCGTGTGTATGTGTGTGAGTGTGTGTATATATTATATATATATTTTATATATATATTATATATATTATATAAATATATAATATATATATTATATATGTATATATATATATCCCTATATAGGTATATCAATATATATTTTCGCCATGATAGATCGCTAACCACTACACACATTTTTTTTCTCTCCTTGTTTCTGTTTGTGTTCCTTTCTGTGGAAGAGCGTAGGCTCGAAACCTTAAAGACTTTTTCAATTCCCGAGCGTTATACTAATACATCTACTTGTTTACTACACCACCTGTCTTCGTCTGCTGTTCTTTTTTTTTGTGAATTTTCCCTATATGTGTGTGTGCATATGTGTGTGTGTGTATGTGTGTGTGTGGGTGT
>NC_068993.1:15569824-15571136 GCF_001194135.2 Octopus bimaculoides
TGTGAATTTTCCCTATATGTGTGTGTGCATATGTGTGTGTGTGTATGTGTGTGTGTGGGTGTGTGTGTGTGTGTGTGTGTGTGTGTGTGTGTCTGTCTGTATGTCTGTCTGTCAAGTATAAACATGTTTATTTCAATCACTATCTCATCATCAGCTCGCCTGGCTTTCTTTTATAGCCACTCTTTACTCTCCATGGACCTTCGATAAAAACCGTTTGAGCGCCCGTAACGTATTTGCTATATGGAGCACCTTTACATCTCACATATTGACCGAAATCTACAGATATGTATATATGTGTGTATGCTGTATGTATATGTCTATGTATGTGCGTCTGTGTGTGTATGTGTGTATTTGAGTGTGTAAAGAGAGTCACATACCGTGAAAAAATATCAGCATATTTCACAAACTAAAAGGAGTGGCATAAAGTCTGCCTAATTTGTAACAACTAAAATGAAGTCGCCGAAATAGCAAAAACGTAAACATTATTATAGGATACAAGCTATGTCGAATATAGAAGCATTGGTATGACGGGTTACGGGGCGCACTTCTAAAATGAGCCTTCCAAACAGGTCTGAGAAGCACCGACACGGTTTTCTAATACACAATAAGGCCCCTCAAAATTAATTTAATCTAGTAAATAATTGTCTGAAATGAGACTTAGGTCGATATAGATCCTTAATGTTTACGATGAAGAGATAGGTGTCGCTCTAGGAGCTCACCTAGATAAAGGTACCAGATCAGGTGTCGGTTGGTATGAAACAACAGCGGATGTGAAATCCAGAAAGATGGCAATCATATCTGAAGAAAAGAATAGAGTGTTCAATTATTAGCATTTCAATAATATCACAATTACTACCAACACCACCAGAATATCAGGATAACTAGAATCACCGCAACTACCAACTGCTAAATATGTCGGTTCTCACTCATTACCACAAGTTTAGAAATAATAACAAACGTAAAACGGGCAGCAATAATAACATCATAATGACATCACTGGCGGCCCCAACACGATCATTACATCAACGCCATGAATAACCTCATCATCATCAGCAACAGCAATAACAACAATGCATGCACCGACTATACAAATCTAAACGTTGAAAAGATACAGTTGACATTTCCAAAAATAATATTTACACAAATTCTACAGATATAGAACTTCAATATAACGCAACTAGAATCGATCTCTTGTTTATCTCAGCGTATATCGTAGGTTTCCATTCATTTCCTTATAACAATGTCATCTTTGGAAAGAAATGTATACGTTATGAATGTTTACATATGAATGAATTTATATATATATATATAT
>NC_068993.1:15571457-15573809 GCF_001194135.2 Octopus bimaculoides
TATATATATATATATATATATATATATATTTGCGTGTATATATATATATGTGCATAAATGTATGTGTGTGTACATGTATGGATACTATACACATAAATAAATATATATATACATACATAGGTATGTATGTGATAATGACTAAATGAATATGCGTATACGTTTGCATGTAAGAGAGTGTGTGCATGCATGTACGTATAATATAAATTTGCAAATATGAGTGTATATATGTGTATGCATATTAATGCGTATATATACGTGCACACACACACACACACACACACACACACACGTACATATATGTATATATATACATATACTTATATAGTTTCTATCATCTACATATACATACCAGTTTGTATGCGTATATACGTCACATACATACACATATATAAACGCATACACATAAACAAATATAAGTTTATGTATATTTTTGTGCGTACACATACATACAGACACACACACACACACATACGTACATACATACATACATACATACATACATGCATGCATACATACATACATAGAACCGTACATAGATATAGATAAACATCAATGTGTCTATTTGTATGCGTTTACATTTGTATTCATTTCCTCTTCATATTCATAATATGAACATTTCGGCCAACGGACAATTGAGTAGTTTGTTGCATGAGCGAGCGCAACTATCAGTGTTTGTACGCTAGCGTGCATCTGCATGCATCTGTGTGCGGAATGCGTCTGATATAAATGAACGCATATCGAGTTGATACGTATGCGCAACTTTATGAACGCTTGTGTACGGTGGATTTCACTGCTTATGTCAATGACTATGCGTTAAGAGACAGCTTTAAAGGCAAGTTATTCTTATTAAACAAATCAAGTTAAGCTTCGTGGAAGGGGTGAGTAAAATGACCAAAGGCCATCGAAAACAACATACAATTGCACATTGCTATACCAACTGCAGTTTCTCTCGTTTTGTCCTTCGGGTGATGTCTATTAATCTTTTCCACCGACTTGGTAATAAATAATGAAAATTGATCTTAACTCATTCTCAATTTTTCTAGCCCCATTCCTTCTATCCCGCTCTCTCTATATATATATTTATATATGTATGTGTTTATGCATGTACGTATGTATGCATATGTTTGTGTGAATATAGATAGATAGATAGATAGAAAGATAGATAGATAGATAGATAGATAGATACTCATGTATGTATGTGTATATATATATATATGTGTGTGTGTGTGTGTGTGTGTGTGCGTATACTCTTGTTTGCATAATTTTCTTTACTTCGCCTTTGTACTCTCGCTCTCTATTTCTATCTCTCTCTCTACCTCTCTTTCTCTCTAATTTATCATCTATTATTGTATTTATCAGTTGTTCTATCGGCACTACACAAAAACTCAAGCGCACAAACACACATGGATACACATATATATATATGCACACACATACTTGGATATATACATAGAAAGCTAAAGAGACAGACAGACAGACATGTAGACGAGTATATAGACAGAATGGCAGACAAACTGACATGTGGATGGGTATATAGACAGAAAGAAAGACAGACTGACAGACAGACAGAGAGAAAGACAGACAGACAGACAGACAGACAGACAGATAGATAGATAGATAGATAGATAGATAGATAGATAGATAGATGGATAGATAGATAGATAGATAGATAGATAGATAGATAGATAGATAGATAGTGTGAATGATAATAATAAGAGAGTAAAAGCAAGTTATATGGATGTTTCTCTTCACATCTGTCATGTCAACTGAGATATCCAGTAATATTTCCGAATATTCTTGCATCATAGATACTCCCTCAGGTGTTACTATCCAATTATCAACCTTGATATTCAACCAATCATCCCACTTCTACTATTTCTACAGTCTTCTCATGCGCCAAGGCTAATTATTTAAGGAATATTTCGTAATGAAATTCTTTCGATTACGTCATCGGCCATGGAGTCACACTTCCTGTTATTGGTTGTTGGTGTTGGACAAACAGTTTCTTACACGTTGGGGGCAATATCTACTTCCTGGAAGCGGCTGGATCTTCGTCTGTTCGACAATTCTCATCCTTCTTCTCCTAAACCGAATTCATACACGCACATTCCACCAACCTCTTCTTCATCTTTCCCATTTGCCCCCTACCCTTTCTCTCCCTCCTCTAATTAATTCTTGTGGCAGCACTGTGTATACCTGTGTTCTGTTATTTCTTTATTTTCCCTTCTTTTGTATATTTTCCTAATCCTTTATATTGTTATTATGTATATTTTCATTTTCACATCTCTCTCTGTCTTTCCTTCTCTCTCTCTCTCTCTCTCTCTCTCTCTCTCTCTCTCTCTCTCTCTCTCT
>NC_068993.1:15574330-15576435 GCF_001194135.2 Octopus bimaculoides
ATATATATATATATATATATATATATACATATATATAAAGAAAATAAGATATCATTATTGTTAAAAATAGTAATAATAAAGTGGCCAAGCAACCTTAACCCATACAAGTAAATATACATAAAGCTTGGGGTATAAAAAATACCAGCTATGCTAGAAAGAAGAGCCAACTCTCCAAACTCATATTTCTCAGTATAAACAGAACACACACGGTTAATGTAGCGAATATTAGAGAAAAAAAACACCCCTTTACCTTTGTAAACCGCAAAGAAAAGCAGAGTCGTCCCAGAATCAATTGATTTCACTTTTAGTACCGTGCAGTTTGGATCGTCAGCTGAACTTAATGTATTTAACTATTTTCTCAAAATATATACACTCCATTAGAGATGGGGTAGAACTGTTTTTTTCTTATATTCGCTATATTAACCGTGCGTGTTTTGTTTATAGTGAGAAATGTGTGGCTTTGAAGATGTGACTGTCCTTTCTAGCATGGCTGGTATTATTTTATACCCTAATCTTTATATGTGTGTGTGTGTGTGTGTGTGTGTGTGTGTGTGTGTATACATTTGTAGTATAAGATATGAATCCAGAGAAAGCTCCTCTAACGGTCTCGGCTATTAGGTCACATAATAATCCAATACAGGGAAGTGTATTTTGCAGACTGTGAATGTAACTGAAATCCAGAAGGTCCTGTGAATGAAGTCATTTTTGGAGGAGTGTACAAGCCATAAGACATAAGGAGATATCTGAGACAAATATATACATTTAACCACTTGACATTCTTATAATTACGGCCGTTTCGAGTTCTTCATGTGGTAATAATATTAGTGTGGAATAAATTATGTTTACATCTGTACGTTAAAATGCAATGTTACGAATTATCCTGTAGAATTGTACACTCACAAAACAAAGCAAAGAAATAAAGTTACTCATCAGATAACCAAAATATTGGAGTTACACGAACGATTCAACTCAAAGTATACTTACGATGTTTTTTCTTTATATATACAATGTATGGAAGGCCGAAAGTATTTTGGTATGGTCCGTAAATAAAAAGAAAGCTAAAGATTTAACCTTTATTTCTATCACTAAAGGTGCAAGTATGAATATATTATCTACATTTGAATTTATTTAACTCTAATGTAAATGTATTCATTTACAAGTGCATGTATGGAACATTTATATGCTACATTGTTACTACAGCAATAGCGGTCTAGTCGACATCGGGATTTTATTTCTACAATTACAGAAATTATTAACTTGATTAGTTAGAATAGGGTCATCAGATTCATTCGGGTTAAGATGCGTGTCCCCACACACTGCTTGACAACCGGTGTTGAATTGTTTAGGTAACTTAGCGTTTTGGCCACAGAGATTATTAGAATAAGCACTGAAGTCGATTCGTGCGACTAAAATTCTTTTAGTCTCTACTTCACCATGGCCGCTGTTGAATGACTGACAGAAATAAGAGATAAAAGGTAAAGGAACAGCGGAAGTTGTCACACGGCCTTGTAAGGTAGGAGGTCGGCAAAGCCTGACCCGAAGTAGAATGAATTTAGTCAGGAACTAAAGTGCAAAATGGTTATACTAGCAGAAGAAAAGGAAGTGTGAGAGGTGACCACATGTCTCTGTGCCAGAGAATGTAGAATATACGTGACTGAGTAAGCAAATCAGGTGGGGCAGCGGTGGGTGCTCTTTTCTCTCTGCAATTTACAATATTTTTATGTACATTTGTGTGTGTGAGTGTATACGTTTTGAGAAAGAAAGAGTGGGAAAGAGAAAGTCGTGTGAATGTGTACGTGCTGTATGTGTGTGAGCGTGTGTGTGTACGCGCGCCTCTGGTATGTTTGTGTGTGAGTGTGCGTCTGCAGAACCACTGTCCCAGATATGAACCCGATAAGCAATCGTGGCCGAAATCGGAACAGCAAAGTACTAACAACACGAGGCGAAATATCAATAAAAGAAGATAAATAGAGAGTGCATCCTGATTAGAAAATTTATATCATTATGAATTTATATATATCGATATCTATCACTCACACACACACACACACACACACACACATTTACATATATGTAATGTATGTATATATATATATAAATTCATA
>NC_068993.1:15576831-15578297 GCF_001194135.2 Octopus bimaculoides
ATATATATATATATATACATCCCTGCGGGATTCAAGAATGGCCCTTTTGAGTGTCTGTGGAATTATTAACCAAAAGGTCAATGATTCATATTTAATATTGGAACTTTTTATCTTGTTTTCCCCGCCATAACCTAAATAATTCAACTATAAATAAGTACCTTTGCGTTACAGATTGCGAATCTAGACTAACAAAAATACCGAATCATTAACAACGATGAAATGACTGACCTAATTAATATCTCCTGAATAAAATAACGGAAGAGAAATATTAACTTATTTCTGTCATCTAAATCCTCTGAATGATTGATTTATCAATATCGCCGCAAGATCGATATTTCGACCTATTTATCGTATTTTTAGTTCTATAATTCTATATTGGCTGTCAAATGGCTATATACTAGAAGATTTGAGTCGAGAATATTTGTGACACTTCGGTGAGGGGAGTATATGACTACCCAGTACTCTCTGATGCCGTGGCAAATGACCATGTTTTGCCAACAAAATTGAATAGATTTATGCTATTGCAAGAAATATTTATAGATATTATGCCAGATTTAAGACGGAGAGCTGGCAGTGTCGTTAGCATTCCGGGCAAAATGCTTAACGGCACTTCGTCAGTCTTTATGTTCTGAGTTCAAATTCCGCCAAGGTCGAATTTGCATTTCGATGTCGAGAAAATAAGTACCAGTTAAATAATGGCGTCGATGCAATCGACTTACTCCGCTTCTCCGAACGTACTTGTTCCGTACCAAAACTTGAAACCATTAATTTTGTGCCGGATTTAAGGCGGCAATGTTGATCTTGGCATGATTTGAACTCAATATATCGTTTCTGACGACAGAAATTTCGAGGGAGTGGTCTATGACGTTACAATATACACCGGAACTTCATTGCTTCTTACTTTATCGCTCTTATTAAAGGGACATAAACAAAGCAGCACCGGTTGTCTAGCAGTTAAAGAGGAACACAAGCACCAAGAGACGTATGTACAGAGCTACTCAAGCACATCTGCACGACAAGTTTCACACAGCTTCCCTCAACGAAATCACTCACAATGTAATGGGCGGTCCGGAGCTATAGCGGGAAAAGATTGCACTGAAACCGAAACCATATGGTTCCCAAGAGAGCTTCATCACCACACAGTCATGCCTGCACCTCTTTTAGAAATTAACATTAAAACAGAGCGGAAACAATAGACAAGGTGTTTCGAGGTATTACTCGCCCTGCGCATAAGGCGGTGAGCTGGCAGAAACGTTAGCACGCCGGGCGAAATGCTTAGCGATATTTCTTCTGTCTTTATGTTCTGAGTTCAAATTCCGCCGAGGTCGACTTTGCCTTTCATCCTTTCGGGGTCGATAAATTAAGTACCAGTTACGTACCGGGGTTGATAAAATCGACTGGTCTCCTCCCCAAAAATTTAGGGCGTTGTGCTTAGAGTAGAAAAGATTACTCGTCCGACGCCAAAA
>NC_068993.1:15578732-15579183 GCF_001194135.2 Octopus bimaculoides
TATATATATATATATATATATATATATATATATATATATATATATATATATATATATATTGTCTAACAACTAATATTTTATGTTTTGTAAAATATAATTTGAGTAAAGCACTTACCTGGTTTGTGATTCACCTATGCTAAATATTTAGAACTATAGATTGTATATGCGATAATGCTGCTGCTGCTGATGATGATGATGATGACGATGATGATGATAAATGACATAGCATAACGCAACATAAGTACCAGCAAATAACTGCGTTTTAACCTCTTCTAGCGTATGCAGCCGATTACACGTGTTAGAAATACGTGATTATTTTGCTCTGTATAAGCAAACCAATCATAATACTTGTGTTAGAACGTAAGTAAGATTATTCCAGCTGAGAAACTATGAGATTTATATACATATATATATATATATATATATATATATATATATATATATATATATA
>NC_068993.1:15579454-15587516 GCF_001194135.2 Octopus bimaculoides
AGAGAGAGAGAGAGAGAGAGAGAGAGAGAGAGAGAGAGAGAGAGAGAGATGTACGTATGTATCTATGTATACGTGTATAGAAAAGTATGGAATACCTTTGACCTTAAATTCGTTTACAAGACAAGCAAGAAGAGAGTTAGTTCTGAACCAATGGTTTTGCTCTCTCATTTAGTGACATTGAATCAATAATCAAATTTTTGTTTCCCGATTTCTGCTCTTTTTCCTGTATAATGTCACCGATACTTTTGGGAAATGCAATTTTCATTCCGTTCGACAATGAGTCTGAGAAATTGGCTATTTCTACCAAATAGAATATATATATAGACATCTGATTTTATCCAAACAACGAGCTTCGATAACTATCAATGTGGGGGTATGTAAATATGTATATATGTGAGTTTGAGTATATGTGTGTGTGTGATAGAGAGAGAGAGTGAGTGAGTGAGTGAGTGAGTGAGTGAATGTGTGTGTGTGTGTGTGTGTGTGTGTGTGTGTGTGTGTGTGTGTGTGTGTACGTGACATTATTGATATGTATCAGCACAAATTAGTCAGGTTATGTAAATAGTGATAGACGGGTCAAATTTTAGTGCTGGTCATGTTATTAATGATACCACCACACCCTTCCAAGCATAACCACCTCCATTAGTACTACTACTACTACTATCTTTATCCTTATTATTTTTATTTTTATTTTTATTAATTGGCGAGCTGGCAGAATCGTTGATACCCTGGATAAAATGCTTAGCGGTATTTCACCCGTCGCTACGTTCTGAGTTCTAATTCCACACATGTTGACTTTGCTTTTCATCCTTTTGGCATCGATAAATTAAGTACCAGTGGAACACCGGGGTCGATGTAATCGATTCATCCCCCTACCCGAAAACGGCTGCCCTTGTGGAAAAAAATTTGAAACCACTATTATTATTAATATTATTATTATCATCATGATTATTATTAAGGCGGCGAGCTGGCGGAATCGTTGACACGGTGAACGAAATAATTAACGATATTCCACCCATCGCTACGTTCTGAGTTCAAATTCTGCCGAGGTCGACTTTGCCTTTCATGTTTTCGTGGACAATGAAATAGGTACCAGTTGAACACTGGATTCGATGTAATGGACTCCCCTGACCTTGTGGCAGCAATTTTGAATTATTATTATTATGTCTATGTGGTTAAGAAGCTCACTTGGAAACCATTTGAGCAAGTGGTTTCTACTATAGCCCCGGACCAACCATTCCTTGTGAGTGAATGTGATTGAGAGGAGCTGTACTGAAGCTCGATGAATATACATACGTGTGTGTGTCTTTGCAATTGTGTTTATCCCTCCATCGCTTGTATAAAATCAGATTCTTTTTTCCTCCTTTCTTTTTTTGTAAAAAAATAAAACCGGCTCTCCTATGGTTACGACGACAAGGATTCTATTTGATGCGATCATCAGAAAAGCCTACTCATGAAATTAACATGCAAGTGGTTGAGTACACCACAGGAAGTTTCGACGTGACACAGAATGTGGCACGGCTGACCTTTCGAATTACAAATGCCAGATGAGAAAACTGGCAAAACGTGAATTAAGTATCTTGCTCAAAGACACAACGCGCCACTAGATATCGAACCCACGACCTTCCGATTGCGAGCGGATAAATCAAACCACGAAGCCACTAATTTTGGCACAATGCCAGCAATTTTAGTGGGAAGGGGTTATTTTATCGGCCCCAAAAAGATGAAAGGCAAAGTCGACCTCGGCAGAATTGTGCTCAGACCGTAAAGAGGGACGAAATACCGCTAATCATTTTTCCAGTTGTGCTATCGATTCTGTAAGCTTTCCGCCTTTCTCTTCCTCGCTCAATATATATTGGTACTGATTTTGCATGAAACCCAACAACTTTTATATCATATTTCGAAGTCCTACTCCTTAAGAAAATTTCTCTGCAAAAACCTGGTGTGACCCGCAGGTTTCATAGTTTTTGACCTTGATATGCCACAAGGGGGTATATTTTAATATCTCGATCGTTATCGAATAGCTGTCGGCAGACATAGCTAGCCGCAACCACGACGATAAAATACGATTACAAAAGGCGAAGTGCATAGATAAAAGTATTTATGCATTTCTCACAAATCAAGAGATCTTGGTTTATAAGCGAGATTACAGTTTCTTCGCATAACTATAAGTATAAATATTCAACATGGTTCTTGAAAATCAAGACAGATCAGTACATGAACCAGGTTGACTATTTTTCACTTTACATATGACACTAATATCAATAAGAACGGCCTGATGAAAGACATGATGCCCTTTTATCTCTCCTTTGAAAATATAGTGTCTATAGAGACATTTACAAAGAAAATAATATTCTTTTATATAGAGAAAATTTTATCTATTAATTATATTAGTGTGAATATAACGGCATAGTCTATTGGACGCCGTACTAAATATCGGTATTCAATTTCCTAAATCTCTACCACCCGGGTCGGTCCATTATGTATATCAAGACTTTAATTTCAATATGATTAGAAAATCATTATGGAGGGGGTCATTGAAACACTGGCAAAGTTGTGGCCTTGCATGCTTATTCAAAGCTTACAATTAGAATACGTATTTCAGTTTATATCGAAAAACATTCACTTTTTATGCTTTCACTGTTTATTTCGTACTGTAAATTTAATCAGAAATCTATGAGAGTATATCTGACATGTGTACAATCAGTTTCATATTTACTACAGGAATGAATGTTCTAAAATTGCAGAAATTTCATTTAGGACGTAGAATGCAGTTTATGAATCTTATATATGTAGCAGAAAGAATATTGCTCTCTACCTGAAAATGGGACAAACTTGAATATACTACTACATGTATTTTATGTATCATAGCTTTATAGCACAACTGTATTACAGTTAATGAGACTTTCATTAGTAGAGCCGGAAAACAGTAATGTTTTATAGGTATTTTTTTTATTTAATCTGTAACAAAATGGGTGACTGTATCATGGATAGGTGCCTTCAACAAATCTTTATATTCCTGCATTAAACTCATGTTAATTAGTGATCGTTTAACTACTTACTGAGAAAGCGAAAGAAGGTGACAAGCAGGCAGAATCGTTAGCACGCCGGAGACAAATGTTTAGCGCCATATTATCCGGTTTTATGTTCTGAGTTCAAATTTGGATGAAGTTGCGTTTTGCTTTTAATTTTTTCAGGGTCGATATAATATACCGGCGAGCTGGCAGAATCGTTTGCACGCTGGGCGAAATGCTTAGTGGTATTTCGTCTGCCGTTACGTTCGGATTTCAAATTCCGCCGAGGTCGATTTTGCCTTTCATCTTTTCGGGGTCGATTAAATAAGTACTAGTTATACACTCGGGTCGATGTAATTGACTCAATTCCTTTGTCTGTCCTTGTATGTCCCCTCTATGTTTAGCCTCCCTGTGGACAATAAAGAAATAAATATATGCACTGTGGGTCCATGTAATCGACTAACATGTTCCCCTATAAATGCTGGCTTTGTGCCAAAATTTGAAAGTAAAGAAAAAATATACAGAAGGGAAAATTTGTAAGGTGTTTGTGTATGGTGTTATATTCCATGACATAAAACGAATGGTCCATCCATAATATACCTTAAGAGGAGACTATTCCTGGTTGCTCGACCTCTTAAAATTTGCAGCGAAATCGCTTTTAAATCAAGTATGATTTTTTAAAACAAGTAGACTATATTAAATAATGTAGTCCTTGATAAATCGTGGTCCCAGATTGAATATCTGTGATGATATATCTGTGGCTCATCTGCATTAAACCTAGTTCTAATGATGGTTTCTAATTAAGCGACGATGACAGCAAGTTTGGATCCCAGTATTTGATTTTACTTAATTTTATCTCTCCCCCGAATGATGAATTGCAAAGGACCACGGAGGGATTTGAACTGAAAAAGTACAGAGCATGTGCAAATTCAACAAAGCATTTTTTCCGCGGCTCTGACGATTCTTCCAGCTCACCTCCTTATTTCAGGGGAAATAACTGTTTCGTTTCTAATTTAACCACAAGGACAGTACTTTTGAGGTGAGGATGTAATTCGATTACATCAACTCCAATACATGATTGGTCACCTTAGGGTGAACTATGAATACAAAATGTCGAAACAAATACCGCAAATCCTTTTTCAACGCTTTAATGTTACCGTCTTGTGTTCTTAAGCAAGACACTTTATTTCACGTTGCTGCAGTTCACTCAGCTGTAGAACTGAGTTGCGGCGTCACTGGAGCGTAGGTGTATCGGCCTTTGCCTTTCCCTTGAATAGCATCGGTGGTGTGGAGTGGGGAGGCTGGTTTGCATGGGCGACTGCTGGTCTCCCATAGACAACCATGCCCGGACTT
Organism: Octopus bimaculoides; assembly: GCF_001194135.2. Taxonomy (NCBI): domain Eukaryota; kingdom Metazoa; phylum Mollusca; class Cephalopoda; order Octopoda; family Octopodidae; genus Octopus; species Octopus bimaculoides. The sequence goes on from NC_068993.1 coordinate 15,583,822, forward strand.
GTTCCTCGTAGGGGAATTTTCTAGGAGCAATCCCACGGTCATTCATGACAGAAGGGGACCTTTACCCTTCAATGATTCCGCCAGCGTGCCTCCAGCTGTCAAGTACAAGTCAGGGTAAGTTCGTACCATCTCGTGTCAACCCACTTGTTGTTATTTTGTGGTTGTTACTTATCCTAATTCCAAAAACACCGCCATTTCATCATAGAGTACTTCCTATGTAATAAAGTCATTTACAAGGTGTCACTTCAGAAACGTGGAAGGTGGTAGTTGAGAGATATATGGCTGCTATTTCTAGCATACCAAGTTACTGTATTAAGGCTCAATTCATTGCCAAACCGTTACTGAAGGCTGTATTAATTATCAAACGTAGCACTATAGCTTTTATCAAAGTGTTCAAGTGTAACAAGGCACTGCTACACATTATTGGTCTTTAGAGATCTGAGATTATCCTGTTCGTTTAAGACTGTCTTTGTTTTGATATATTGTCAAAGCAATAACCCAGGAGATGATTAGAACCTCTAGAAAATGTAATAAGCCGTCATACGCTTCAATAAATTTCGGATATAATCCCGCAAAGGCGTTAAGGTTGATTAATTTGGTAGTGGTATTTGTCAGATAGGAAACAAACTTAGTCAAAATGAAAGCAGACTCTCTTAAAAGGGAAAACTCCAAATCAGTAGGTTCATCCAAAACACTTGTAAGTATTGCTCTCATTTGAGTCAAGGGGTAAAATATACTGCAATCTCTCCAAAATTGTGTGATCCCTATTTTCAATATTACTCTGAAATAAGGCGGTGAACTGGCAGAATCGTTAGCATGCCAGACGAAATACTTAGCGGCATTTCGTCTGTCTTTCCGTTCGGAGTTCAAATGACGCTGGGGTTAACTTTGCCTTCCATATTTTCGGGGTCGATAAAATAAGTACGAGTTGAGTACTGGGGTCTATGTAGCCGACTTAGCGCCCTCTCTGAAACTACTGACCTTGTGCCAAAATCGGAAATGAATATTATTCTGAAATAAACATGAACTCAATAATTGGTATTCTTTTCAGATGAATGACATTAGATTCTTAGAATTGTTACTGTGTCTGGAATGATACACATAGTTAAGGGGTGAGCTGGCAGAACCCTTAGCACGCCGGACAAAATGCTTACCCGAAAATTTCACCGATGTCGACTTTGTCTTTCATCATTTTGAGGTCGATAAAATTAGTATCAGTTGAACACTGGCGGTGATGTAATCGTGCAGCCCCCCTCCTCCCCTCAAAAACTTCTGGCCTTGTGCCATAATTTGAAACCATATTTATACGAACGTTACTTTCCTTTACTTATTGTCGGCATACCAAGATTGAATTTGCTTTTCATCCTTCGAAAGCCGAATCATAAATTTAATCGATTAAACCTTCCTTAAAAACGTATTCAAAATAAGTATTCGGTATAACTTTCACTAAGAATATTTCGCTAAGAGTGTTATTTCACAAATTATTTCATACTTTTCAACTAACGAAATAAGATATCAGAAATACGGCGAAAAATCGTATAAGCTTTCATTTTGACAAACAATGTTTATTATTCAAATTACAAAAGGTTAACTATCATTCCAAATTATTCCAAATGATTCCAAATAGTAAATATTTATAGGTTAAATTGCCAAAGGTTTAATATCGTAATTAAAAATATTAAAAAATTTAACAATTATTTCCATAAAAAAATATTAATTTAAATGTCAAAATTTTCTAATTTTATATAAATATTAAAATCCTATTCCATCTGAAATTGCTCGTTTTTTTTTTTTAATGGCAACGATTCGAAAGTTCAATAATAATCTTTAATTACTACACTGTATGAGAAATGTATACAATATCATTTGTAAAATGATTGTATGTTGTTTATATATTTTCCAGTAGTTCAATCTAAACAATAATATGTTAATACAACTATGTACACTTAAAATGCCGTTCCGACCAGTTACATCAAACTGTTTGTGACTATAACGCTGTTATTAAACCATTGCCTAATAATGGTTCGTAATTTAAGCAACAAAGCCAGAAATTTTCGAGGGTAGGGTTTAGTCGATGACATAGATCTTAGAGCTTAAGTGTTACTTTATTGTATCGACCCCGGAGAAATGAAAGGCGAAGTTGATCTTCGTGGGATTTAAATTAAGGAAGTAACGAACCGCAAGAAATACTGCAATGCGTTTATTCGACCTTGAACCCTTAATATCCGATCCTTTATTTTAATAATAACCAATTTATTCACGCCAGTTAGTTATCAATATGCTAGAGTAAAAGTATAGCCAAATTGCATGGCGGTTTACTGCAAATTGAAGAATTTAATATCTGGAGGATCAACTTGTTTTTGTGAAATTCTGTTTCATATTGGAAACACAGGTTACGAACATTTTTCGAATATTGGAACAAATCTATGGAGTGAAGAGTTCGAGCCATACGCAATGACATAAATGGTAGCAGAGTTTCGATTCAGGTAGAACATTCACCGAACACGTATCAAATCCGGACAACATTTCCCGATAACAGATGTGAATCACATTGTGAAAGTACACTAGCGACCACACCTAACTGACCGTGAAGCTTCCGGGGAAGTTGGCTTCTGTGGGAATTTGTGCCACAAGGATTTAAGAGAAAAATTGAAAATGCTTGGAAGTGTTATAACATTTGTATCGTGTCTGCAGGGAGATAAAGAAAAACAATTAAATCATCGTCAGTCGAAGACTATTTGATTATTTATTATATTGCTAATAATTCTTTTTGGAAACTGTCGAAACAAATAGACAAGTGCCATACACAGGTGGACTATCACTGCAGTGTTCAAATAGCAACACGTCCCAATTGCTCAAATAGGAATATGATGGGGAAAATCGTTTTGACAAGAAGGACACCGTTTATCAAGAGTTGTTCCACGTTGTCAGATGTACTGAGGAGGTTGTTAAAGACAGTGAGAAGAAAGTGGCAAAGCACAAGATGACCCGGATCTTTCAATAGCCCTACTCTTCGAATTCGGGGCCTGCAGGCATTGTTGTTTTCTTATGTCCTGAGATTTGCAATCCTCTTTGAAAAGACGCTCATGTCAGGTGATAGAACACATCACAAAAAAAAAATTTTAATAATCATTACGAGGGCTGCTCGATGGCCCCAAAATTGCATTCCAGAGGGGTTTCAAAACTTGATAAATGCATTGTGAGATGTAGCGTCAGTAAGTGGGGGACTATTCTGAATGAAAAGAGTTTAATTAAACTGATTAAAATTATACGTAAAGTAATAACTTATATACTTTTATTCAAGGTCCCTGTATTATTGAATATGATATTCTTTGTTGTTTTTATTGTCTCTTTTGACTTAAAGATTTAAATCTTCAATGGAAACATAAATTTCCTTCATTGATTTTCTGAACTCTTGTCTATTCAGTCTATTCTTTCTTTTATCTGATAACATTTTAGATTGGTGTTTCTTTTAACAACGATATCGTTTAACATCTTATCGCTTTTATCCATCTGCAATGCATCACTTTTAGCCACAGATCTTCTATTGAATTGTTTTTCAATAATCCCTCATTTTCACAGGATACTATCATCTGTGTAATCCTGCTTTCTCCGAGCTGTTGTTCCGAATGTATTTCACAAAAAATAAAAATTGATCTAATGTTCGGAATGTGCATCCTGCTCGTGGGAATAGT
>NC_068993.1:15588673-15590718 GCF_001194135.2 Octopus bimaculoides
TATATATATATATATATATATATATGTATATGTATGTGTGTATGTATGTATCTATGTATCTATGCGTGTATGATAGTGCATAAGCTCACTGTGAAGGTCCAATTTCGAGTAAATGTCCTGAAACATGTAGGTATGGATGGATCAGTGTGTTCATGGAGGTATGATTCAAGACATGTAAACTGATTGCTGAGGTGTTGGGCTCAAAGTGATGAGTTCGATTTCAAAGACATGATATACCAGCTTGGGTTTTTTTTAATATTTGCCTTTTGTAATTTTTATATGGCATAATATGCTCTGCTACAATGAATAATAGCAAAACGCACCGTTCTTTCCCCATGTACATTCAATTGTATATTTGTACATTACTAAATACATGCTTTAGACAAAGTTGTGTAGTACGACTAAGATAGCCTGTAATTACATACATGTTTACAATGCAGATGTATATGTATTTGTGAGTATGTGTGAATGTTTGCAAGTATGCATATATATATGTATATACTGTAGTAAAAATGCGATGTTGTGCCAAAAACAGACATTATTTGCTAGCCGAAGGATTACTGAATCTTTTGATACCTCATAAGTCAAAATCTACAACTCACATTCAAATCGCACACAGCCAAATAAAATATCTTTATTGCGCAACAGCACTTTTTTACTACAAAAATAACCTCAAAAACGAGGTCGTGTCGCACAATTTTGAGGTAATTTTGGGCAATATTTGGATTTGCTTCTAATCTATGTTGCAATTTTAATGTTTCTGGTGTCAGAAAATGCAGCAATGTACAAGGTCTTTTATGTGTGCATTTTCGATGCATAAAACTCTATATGTCTAGAGAAAATGACCAAATAACATGCTTTTTTGGAACACTTATTGGTGCATCTTCCATGAAGAATGGTCTTTGTGCCACAACCACACTGCCAATGTAAACGTCTTCAGTATTCTATGGTTAAACAATATCTTTGAAGTATTGTGATGTAATTCCGTTGTACAAAGCCCTATTCTTCAACAGAAAATTGAAAATGAACCGTGTTTCTGGAATAATTCCGACCGCTTCAGGCATTGTTACCGAAAAGAATTTGTTCATGTAAATTTTCCTGGTAGGAAGCCACTCAGGATGTGTGTGCATAGTTATATAAATATATATTCATGAATACAGATTTACATATATACATATATATATATACACACACATGCATGTACAAACATTATATATACATGTATGTATGTATATACATATCTTGTTATTATTCACTTACATGTATTTATATGCAGACAAATATCTACCTACACATATACATACACACACATAAACACATACATATATATATATGCACGTATTTATACATACATATACATATGTGCATACATGCATATATAGATACACAAAGGCACATTTATATATGTGACTGTGCTCCAGCATGATCACGACTGCATGAATGAAAGAGTAAAAAAGTAAAACAGTATAAATACATACATATATATATTATATAAATATATGTACATATGTGTGTATATATATATATATATATATATATATATATATATATATATTAGCATGTGTAATATCTATTGTTGTATGAAATAGAAGTGAGGAGATATCACCATCATGTTTCTGATATGTTGTTTTCCAATCTCTCCTGTCTTTCTGTTTTCCCTATGAATCTAAACCTGCCACATCAAAAGTGTTTCTCACCCTTGTACTTATTTATCTTATGCTTATTATTTATCTTATCTATATTTTCTTGTCCCAGATATTTGGACTACGGGCATGCTGCAATACCACCTTGAAGTATTTTAGTCGAACTAATCGTAACTAGAATTTATATCTTTAAAACCTTGTATTTACTCCATAAGCCTCTCATGAAGAAACGTTAAGTGACTGGGATGTAAGCACAAACCGACATTGGTTATCAAACACTGGTGAGAGACAAAGACAAATACATAGATGTGCACACGCTTGCGTGCGCACATACTCACGCACACTATCACACACAGATACACATATGTGTGTATATATATATATATATATATATATATATAT
>NC_068993.1:15591520-15592488 GCF_001194135.2 Octopus bimaculoides
TATATATATATATATATATGCATGTATGTTTGTATGTATGTACGTATACATGTATGTATATATATAGATAGACACACAGATTCATAGATAGATAGATAGATAGACAGAAATACACATGCTCAGATGCATATTTACATACATATGATAATAGAATAGAAAGGCTGTACTCTAAATTATTCAATATCTTTGGCAGACGGAATAACTAAGAGAAAGGAAAGGGGTTGGCAACCACTGTAACAGCAGACAGCCACGTGATGTATTGGAGACAATTAAGAAATAAATAGTATTTGAAAAATTCTTGGAACAGGTGCTGTAATGCAGCAGAGATCTTGTAGACGGTTGCCTTGGGTAACAGTCTTTGTGATTGACGAATGAGATTATGAAGGGAGTAGACAGACAAACAGACAGACAAATAGAAGGAAAAATAAAAGAAAAACAAAAACAAAAAGAAGTACATTAATTAATTCAATAAAAATAAGAAGACAATACAAAACAACGACGACAATAACAATTCCATTAAGAAAAATAACAACAGCAGCAAAGACGACGAAGACGACGAGGACGAGGACGACAACATCAATAACAACAAGAATTCTATGAAGGAAACTTAACAGCAGCAGCGACAAAATCAACGCCAACAACAACAATAACAAGAATTTATCAGGACAAATAACAGCAACAACAACAGCAGCAACGGTGATAATGACAACTAACAAGAATTTGGTTTATGGTAAGGTGTCACTTATTACCATAATTTTGGGAAAAGTCCTCTCCGCTGCATCTCACTGCCTGATTTACAGGCTTCTGTATCTTGACGTTGACAGCAAAAATTCGCCATTTTACATTTCAGTTGGCCAATATTCCTCTGGTTCTTTTTTTCTTTTTTTCTTTTTATAATTGTTACTATTGTCAAGGAAAATGTTTTTTTGCTTTATTTGTTTTATATATATATATATATATATATATAT
>NC_068993.1:15592517-15600767 GCF_001194135.2 Octopus bimaculoides
GTGTATCATTTCATGATTTGTCTTTTGGGGGGGGGCTGATTTTAATTTTGCTTTCGTGTTTTTTTTTTGGGGGGGTGCTGGCAATTAAAGAATGAGTTACTACTATTGTTACTATTGCTGCAACTGCTGCTGCTGCTGCTGCTGCTGCTGCTGCAACTGCTACTATCACCACTAACACCATCACCTCTACTACTGTAACTACTAATACCCCCGCCAACAACGCTACTACAGCAACTACTACTACAATCACCACAACCATCATCACCACAACCACTACTAATTCTACTACTAATGCTATCACCACCACAACCACAACCAACATTACCACCACCAGTAATACTACTACTCTCTCTATCACCACCACTACTATTATTATCACCACCGCTATAACGACTACTACCACTACCAACACCAACTCTACCATTACTACTATTTCTACTTCTAAAATGACGACGGGATGATGACGACGACTAGTACTACCACTACTACAATTTTTACGATTATTATTATTATTATTATTATTATTATTATTATTATTATTATTATTATTATTATTATTATTATTATATAAAGGCGGTGAGCTGGCAGAATCGTTAGCACGCTTGACGGAATGTGCAGCGGTATTTCGCCCATCACTACGTACTCAGTTCAAATTCCGCCGATGACGACCTTGCATATCATCCTTTCGAGGTCGATAAATTAAGTATCCGTGAAAGTCTGGGATCGATGTAATCGACTAGTCCCCTCTCCTCAAATTTCAGGCGGCTAGCTGGCCGAATCGTTAACACACCGGAGTAAATGATTGGCAGTATTTCGCCCATCTTTACGATCTGAGTTCAAATTTTACCGAGGTCGACCTTGCCTTTCCGCTTTTTCGGGTTCGATAAAATAAGTGTCATTTTAAAACTGGGGTCAATATCATATAATCGACTCACCATCTCTCCACGAAATTGCTGGCCTTGTGACAAAATTCGAAACCAATATCATCGTACTCATCATCACCATCATGATCATCATCGTCACCATTGATCGCACCATCATCATCATCATGGTTTACTTCAGCATATCATTTATTATTATTGTCAATATTATTGTTATTATTATCGTTATTAATGTTATCAATACTATTTCCGGTTATATAATTGCCATTCATTTTATTATTATTATTTTTGTACGTGTCACTATCATCATCATCGTTATCAACTTCATCATCTTGTCTTAATAATTCAATTAATATAAATTAATATGATTACTATTAGAATTAGTCTAATTAAAATTCTGCCCCTGTGGCAAATAAATACACATTTTTTTGTGATAATTAACATGTTAAAATAGTTATTATTCTTGTTATAATTATTTTCATAATTTTAACCATGATAAATTTTATATGCAGTAGCAGTGGTGGAGGAGGTGGTCGTAGTTGTAGCGTTAGTGTTGGTGGTGATTGTAGTAGTAGTAGTAGTAGTAGTAGTAGTAGTAGTAGTAGTAGTAGTAGTAGTAGTAGTAGTAATTAATATGTTGATGTTAGAGTTCTGAAGTATTTTGTGCATAGTGTTAAAAAATTATCTTGGGCTTCATCCTCATCCTCATCGTCCTCACCATCATCATCATAATATTGATTATATTTAAAGGCCGCGAGCTGGCAGAAACGTTAGCACGCTGGGCGAAGTGCTTAGCGGTATTTCTTCTGTCTTTTCGTTCTGAGATCAAATTCCGCCGAAGTCGACTTTGCCTTTCATCCTTTCGGGGACGATAAATTAAATACCAGTTGCGTACTAGGGTCGATCTAATCGTCTGCTACCCCCTCCCCCAAAATTTCGGGCCTCATTCCGAGAGAAGAAAACAATACTAATTATAAGTACTATCATCATTATTAGTTTTATTACTATTATCAATTGGTATTATTAACAGAGAGGGGAATCTGTGGAAATATAATGAACTCTAAATGTTATTTTCTTTTGTGTTGTATATTTTCATGCACAAATAATTTTATTTGAAATAAATTATTTCGTTATGCTAAAAATTCCAAATCTTTACTTATCGTTTCATAAATAAAATTGTTCAAAAACGTGTCACTCGAACATCTACACTATGTTACTGAGTAACTAGTAGAGTAATTCTTTCTCCTAAAATACAAGGCCTGAAATTTGATGGAAGAGATTAGTCAATTACGTGGCCCACAATACACAGTTGATATTTATTTTTTCAACCCGGAAAGAATGAAGGACAAACACGACCTCAGGAGAATTTGGACTTAGCTGGAAGAATGTCACGAAGCATATTGTCAAACACGCTAACAGTTCTGTCATCTCAATCCGTATTTTTCGAAATAATCTTTTCGACTATTGCCACAATGCCTGAAATTTTAATGGAGGCGGCTAATCGATTGAATTGACTCCAGTGATTGATTAGAACCTGTTTTATTGACCCCGAAAGGATCACTAGTAAAATCGACTTTGGTGGTATTTAAACTCAGAATGTGAAACTGAAAGAAATGTTTTAAGCATTTTACTCAATCTTGCAGCCATTAAAACGTAGCAGAATTATATACATTATTATTAATTTCAGGGGTCACAGAATAATCCCTATTATAAATGTTCGAATTTCTATAAATTTCTATAGATTATATAGACTTGCTCGTTGTTGTTTGTGCTAAACATATTCGTTTTGCCTTCGATTTCGTTCAATAGTTCAGGTCGTTTACAGCGTAACACATGCATATATGTATGAAGACACTTAATGAAATGTAAGATAATATTGTAGATATTACTAATTCAAATTACTGTGCAAACGAGTGCATGAAAAATAACCACCACAGCGACAACAATTACTAGAATAGGAGCATACAGATCATCTTCTTATCTGCACTGTTCTCTTGAAGGTAAACAGTGCAAATTAAGGTAAGAGAACATGACTGTGTGCAGTGGAGCAGGATTTCCCGGTAGCTTTCTTTGTAGACTAAACAGCGTTTTCCAATTTCTGTTTTGTAATCCTGCTTGGCCATATTTGGAGGGGATTACCTCAATATAGGGAACTTGCGTCGGTTCCGAAGGAAGGGAACTTAGATCAATCAGCATAAATGAAATAGCTACTAGTGAGACCATAAGCTTCGATACTCTCCATGCCTCTCTGCGTATTTGCAATAGTGAATTTCGGAAAATACTGGGATTGCCAGAGTAAGACGTTTCTCCAGTACCCTGGTATTGTTGTTTCTGGTCACGAACAACAGTAATTTGAGTTTTGCAAGCTTTATTCTCCGACTGTGGCTGGCAAAGCTAAGATTCTTCAGGCGTCTTGAGTTGTTGTTCGGAGCATCCATTGTTGGAGTAGACGATACTACATGTCTGTATTTAGATGGTGATAAGGCTGGGTGTTAGCAGTCTGAGTTGGCTTTCCTTTCCTTCGCTTTCTTCTTACATTTTTAAAAGAGGTAACCCACAACGCAAGAGTTATTTGCACTCAACGTCGGCCAACTGGTAAAGACAACAGTTATATTACCTCTAATTTTCTGTCTGACTGCATTAATCATTAACTGGTGAAAATGTATGTTTTCTGCAAAACTTTTCAGAAAGTTAAGGCTCTTTTGCATTATTACTGTGATTCATAATATACCCCGTTATATAATTTGGTGTTCACGTCGAATAAAAATTAATTATTTTTCAATCTAAGATGTTATCATCTGAGAAAGTCTGCGTTCTTGCAATTAACCGTTCATTTCCGAGCTATTTCAATGTAAGCTTTGAAAAGTAGACTTTTGATACTATCAATTACTGAATACTTCCAACTTAAGTAAAGTTTGCGCATTGCTACAACGCTAATTGGTGTCCTTGTCTAAAAGCATTTCTAGTGTCTGCCATGTCACATCCAACATTTCAGTAATCTGTAACAATACGATGTTCACTTCAGAGACTGTATATGTGATTGGTGTTGGTGGTGTTGGCGTTGGTGGTGGTGGTAGTGGTGGTGGTGGTGTAGGGATTCAGTATTACTTAAGTCGTTAATTCTTTGATTTTTATATTTACTTTCTTTTTGCAGGTTTTGTTTCAAAACTTATCAGCTCTCTGTCTTTCAGTAGTTATGGAGTTATTACTTAAAATACTAGACATCATTTGTAATTGTAGCATTATCAATAAAGATTAATACAAGATATTGTACAGCAAGAAAACTACAGGATCGTCTCTTTCTGTCTGTCTAGCAATCTTCTTATAGAGATTTATTTATTACATAACCCATCAGAACGTTCATCTGCATTTGACGCCCACAAAATAACGTGCAGTGGCTGATGTTATAGAGACAGGCGCTAAACCTAACACCTCGGTATATACTCCTAAATGAAAACAGCGTTGAAGCGGCTGGCTCGCCGTCTGTGTGTGAGACACGTCTTTCAGAATGTCATCACTTTGACGAAAGTGGAGTTCTGGATCAAACATAGAACGTAATTGGGCCTATGATATTTGGCACGATGCAAGACGCTTATTCCTTTCTACCAGCCAGACAATACGATATAACTGATAGAAAAGCTGAAAAGCCAACCCTTTCAATCTAACGTGAGTTAACGGACATTATTTCAAATAATAGATTGGGAACGATGTGAGTAGTATTTTCTATTACAGACCGATAGGGTAGTATGGCTAATTTCTAGGCATCATTGGCTCAGTGTAGAGAGCATCGCTTGTTCAGAATAATATTGTCTACAGGCATGGTCGCGTTGAAGACGCCAAAAACCGAAGATGACCGAGGTGCAAACGGGAGTAAACGACCGAGTTGAAGATATATCATACCCAGTTTTTATGACATGCTAGACTGAAACAATTACCAACTGAATTTATTGTGAAAACCGAATCAGCGTCTTCCTTTGCTAGGTGAAACATCAGATAGTCTAGTATTGTGCAGTAGTTATTGGCTAAAGATGCAGTTGAAAAGCTTGAAGATAAAGGGCTTTCTTTCAGTCTTATTGACTTATTGAAATAAAAGTGAAAAAGGAAAGTACGGTTAAAAACGATGGTGTTAGTGTTTTATTAAAGATGGGTAACAGTGATGATATTGGCGTGTTTAAACAGAGCACATAACTTAAGAGCAGACGAGAGCGCGGAAGACATTACAGGAAAAGACACTTGACATTGGTTAACCCAGCGTTATGTACACAGGGATTGGAAATCTCTGAAAATCTTTGTAATTGTTCTGCATTTAGTATTTAGTATTTAGTTATTTTTACGTAATATACTAATGATAATTAATATTATTCATTTACTAATCTCTCGTTAATACTATTAAGTTGGTTTCATACTATTACAAAATGTGACCCCTCCCACACACACACCGTTTCTTGTATGTTATATTCTTATCTATTTCGCATATTTGCTGTCTCCTACATATCGGGTCCGCCTCAGCAATAAACGAAAGCATCATCATCATCATCATCATCATTATTGTTGATATTATTGTTGATGCTGTATTTTGGGAAAACAAAGACTAAATCAAGTTTATCTGTCTCTGTCCGTCTGTCTGCCTGCCTATTTGTCTGTCTTCTAATTGTATCGCATCTGTACGTGTGTATGTGTGTGTATGTGTGTGTGTGTGTGTGCGTGTGTGTACCTTAATATGTATGTATGTGTACACATGTGTATGTGTTTATGCGTGCTGATGTCTACCGAATATGTGTATATTGTTCTAGGATTACACGCAAACATACACACTCAAGCATTCGTACATAAATAAGCACGAATATACGTATATGTATACATACACATATGTACACGCACGCACACACAAACGTATATATATATATATATATATATATATATATATATATATATATAAATGCACGCATCATACATGCGTGTGTATGTGTGTGCCTACGAGAAGCTGTATGCGAGATGTGTGTGGCTGTCAATGGTGGCCTTAGCGGAGGACTCATATAAAATTCTTCGCATAGAAATTGCAATGCCAAGATTTCAGCCTGTCATCAGAGACTGCCTTCTTAATTAGTATAGATGTCTGCAACGAAAGAAAGGGATGTAAGCCTGACAAAAGTTTTAAATTGAACTGAGAACGCTGTATAGACTAATGGGCCTCCAGGGAACAGTGCATATCTCGCAGGGCAGATGTATGTCTCCCAAACTACATTGGGCCACACTCATACACAGAAAAACACATACATGCATGCATACATACATACATGCATACGTACTTGCATACATACATGTAGTAAATATATAAATACATATACACGTACTCGAGCGCATATATATATGTACATAGATTTGCAGAAAGATAGATATACACATATAGTAAATGTAGATAGATAAGTAGATTGATGGATAGAAATACAGAACGATCAGGTTAGACAGATAGATAGGTAGATAGATAGATAGATAGATAGATAGATAGATAGATAGATAGATAGATAGATAGATAGGCAGCAGTAGTAGTTACAGATCGGGAAACTGAGAAAACTGTTAAGTGTAAAAATACAAACACATCTCTCTCTCCCCCCTCTCTCTCTCTCTCTCTCTCTCTCTCTCTCTCTCTCTCTATTTATCTATCTATCTTTACATATATATGTATATAGTTCTATTCATGCAGTGCTCTTCCTCTTTCTCTCTCTCTCTCTCTCTCTCTCTCTCTCTCTCTCTCTTCCAATGTATATATGTAGGGAGAGAGAGAGAGAGACAAACAGACAGAGACAGAGACAGAGGAAGAAGGATGGAGAGAGAGAGAGATTATATCTTTGTATAATATCATGTTATATCAATAGGTTATATCAAATGCATATATGTATCTATGAATATACCTGTATTGATTTGAATGTCTGTGTTCATCTGCTTGAGACGGTGATCGATGGATCAATAAATACCTAGATTTTAAAGGAATGAGAACTAGAAAGACATGAACATATGGTTTATTTTCACATTATTCTTAGAAATTTGAATATATTCTTCTTACAGCTACACAGTTGTATCTATAAACACATGTACGTCTCAGAATTTTGAAGACCTATTCATATCCATTATTATCAGAACAAGCAGCAAAGGTACTTCATTTTTCAATTATAGAAATTTTAATTAATTTATTTATTCATTCATTCATGTTATATATTTGGTGACGGTGAAACATCATTAAATAATCGATGACCAATTCTAGTCCAAATAAAGAAAGGGAGACAAACACTGAATTTAAATAAAGTCCATTTACTCTAAAATTATATTCGGTTTGAAGTGAGTCTGATCTTTGTTATATAATAACAATACTTGAGAGATTTCGTTTTCATAAGACAACATCCGTGAATTTCATTTTACTTGCTATTTTCATATATAAAATTCTCAGGATATTTAACACTAATAGAAAGGGGTAGACTGTGTCACTGATGATGTCGAATATGGCGTAAAAATTTCTCTGTTGAAGACAAGACTGAAACTCTAATTCACAGCATTTTTAGTTAATTTTTATGAATAATAAAATCCGAAATTGCCTCCCTTGAAATTTTTGAAAACATATAATCATTTAGTAAATATTTTTGAAAAGGTGAGCTTATAGTATCGTGAATTCTATGCATAAAAATATATATGTCTTTGGTAAAACTGTCGGAGACAAATGCACAAAGATACATGCTTGCATGCGCGCGCGCGCGCACACACACACACACACACACACACACACACACACACACACGAATATCACACACTTGTCTACATGAATAGCGACATGAAGCACTACCAAAGACAAGATGGAAGCGACTATTTTTAATTTGGTTTAATTAGTTTAATTTGGTTTAATTAGTATCGAGATGGCCTTATTTGAATTTCTTTTTACAATAATCATTTATTTAATACTTTTACTCATCATCATTAAGGATACATTTTTAATGAATTTAATTAATGATTCGTAACAATAAGTATATCTACGCCCACTTCACCTCTTCATTTTCATGCAGCAGTCGTCTCTGAGCTCACAATTACACATACAAATACACATTCACACACTCATGTATGTATAAACTTTTTTCATCATCATAAAGATTCATAAACTTCCGAAAGTAAACCGATTTTTTGGAACAGTGGAACTCGAAGCATATATAGTTATTCCTAGTAGCATATACAACCCGAGTTGAAAACCCTTTCGGATACAAAATATCAAACGCTTTGTGCACTTCGAGATCCACTGTTTCTTATAAGATAATGCACATGTACAATTATATACAAATATGACACAAGTATATATGTATATATATATATATATATATATATATAT
>NC_068993.1:15601021-15603212 GCF_001194135.2 Octopus bimaculoides
ATATATATATATATATATATATATATACATATATATGACGGACTCTCCTGTCGAAGATGACGTATAAATGCTCAGCGTAACCGAACGACCTGCACAAATCCTTTGTTTATAGTATTCAAAAGTTTCTACTGCGTATTAGATCACTCTCTTCATCAAATCGACGTTGTCTGAACAGGTACAAGGTGTATCAGGCGTCAGGTGTTCAAATGGACGCAGAGCAACGTGAGATAAAGTGTTTAGCTCAGGAATGCAACGAATCATCTGGTCTAGGAAACTACGATCTCGCGATTATGGGTGCCGCTCCCCAACCAGTAGGGCATGCGCCTTCACATATACATATAACTAAAATTTTCGTGAATTATTATGGCTATCCTCCTCAAAACGCTTGCAATGCATCTTAATCGTGAATCCCTAAAATTTTAAGCGTTAAATATAAAGAGAACGTAGTTTATTTAATAAGGTTGGTATTTATTTTAACTATATTAAGTAGTAATGAAACACGAAACAGGATCTGGAGGGATTGGGCGTAGATAGTTCAGACAAGTAATTTCAGGTCAACGTATCTTCTGATGCTCTTTCGGATGTAAATTTACGCCGTCATTCATTCGGAAGAAGGATATCGATAATTGGTCGTATACGTATTTTTATAATTATGAATAATAGTAGCAGTGCTATTGGCGCACATTTATGCGTGTATATAAATGTATGAATGTATGTATGTATATATATATATATATATATGTGTGTGTGTGTGTGTGTGTGTGTGTGTGTGTGTGTGTGTGTGTGTGTGTGTGTGTGTGTGTGTGTGTGTGTGTGTGCGTGTGCATGTGTGCATGCGTGTTTGTATGTGTATGAGTGCTACGTTGCTAGACATATTTAGATGCAGATACTTGCATAAAACTCAGCTGAACACCCACATGCTTCCACACATTTATACATACACACACATACTGTCAGATACATACACATTCATATACACACACATACATATACATACTCACACTCGTATATGTTATGTTTAGAAAGAGAGCGATATAAAGTGCTTGAGGCAAAAATCTGTTTCAATTCTCTATTCTTTCTTTCTTCAATCGTCCTTGAAAAGTTTAGAGCATTTCTCATGCACACAAACTACGTACGTACACACAAGAGACACAGGCACGCATCTATGGACGCTGTACACATGCATATACACTCAGATTTATATGCATATATATATATATATATATATATATATATATATATATATATATATATATATATATACATACAGCACATAGATAGAGGCACATATACAGATATGGACACATAGAATAGATACAAACATCTATCCAAAAAAGGAGGGGATTGGTGTTGATAGACATCTACGTTTCCTATGTTATTTATTCCATCATTCTTGCTAATAATATCGGAAGTGTAGACAATAAATATTATTTCATACTCTGCATAGTATTCTTCCTTCGTTTCCAACAGCAGTAATGCCCACTATTGAAATACTTATGATTTTATTTGCAATAACGATGTAATTAAAATAAAATTATTAATAACTTAAGGTACACGTATTAACGAAATATGACGACGGTAGTAGTTACTATAAAGTCTCATAGAGAGCCTCTATGTATTTATTCGATATGCTAGAAGTAATAACTACACAGTCCAGTCTTTGACTGAGGTACGCTGGACAATGTGCTTCTGTAGTAGCAACAGCAGCAGCGGCAGTAGTAGTAGTAGTAGTAGTAGTAGTAGTAGCAGCAGCAGCAGCAGCAACATCAGCGGCAGTAGTAGTAGTAGTAGTAGTAGTAGTAGTAGTAGTAGTAGTAGTAGTAGTGGTGGTAGTATATGCTAATGTCATTCTAAAATGACCATGTCCACAATCTAGAGGACATTATTATCATGCTTTTCTTTATTATATTATTATTATTTTCATCAGCAATAGTCTCATTATTTCTCAACGACTCTACTAACAGCCTGCTCCTCACAGATTACAGACTCTTAGACATCCACATCTGCGCCCCAATTGAAACACATTTTGATCTCTTAAAAATATGCTTCAAATATTTCCTTTTCTCTGGTGCCACTAAGACACTATGCAATGGATGTACTTCTTGGACAAATAATGCTTTGTTCTCTCTCTCGCTCGCTCTCTCTCTCTCTCTCTCTTTCTCTCTCTCTCTCTCTCTCTCTCTCTCTCTCT
>NC_068993.1:15603299-15603743 GCF_001194135.2 Octopus bimaculoides
CTCTCTCTCTCTCTCTCTCTCTCTCTCCTTTGGCTTTTTGCTGCACTCATTCCTCATTTCAATTTCAAATTTGTTCTTCCGTAGTTCTGTGAATTAGAAAAACTTTCAATTATTTCTTCAAATAACTTTTGAAATGAGCAAAGGATAAATTATGAAAATATCTCCCACACGAATTGTATTAAAAAGTGGTTGTTTGTTCTTTGCGATTCTTCAAAGCTAAAGATTTGATGTCAATAAACAAACGTTCTTATATGCGCGGACACACACACGTACACACACACGTACGCATACACATGCCCACAGATATATGAGTAGATGTGTGAGAGTATCAACCCACACATACATACACACACACATACACACACACACACACATATATATATTTATATATATATTTATATATATACATACACATACGTATATATATATATATATATATATATA
>NC_068993.1:15604337-15608488 GCF_001194135.2 Octopus bimaculoides
ATATATATATATATATATATATATATATATATATATATATACATATATGTCTATATGTATACATATCGTTACGTATATATAGATATAGACATGTATATACGTATGCATGTACGTAGGTATGTGTGTATGTATATCGATTGACTTAATGATTAGAATCGATAAATGACTATTTTGTGTTAATAGTTCCTCTCCATTGCATTCTGAATTCAAATCCTGTCGAAGTCATCTTTATTACCGTTCTAGGTAAAAAGATGCAGCTTTTTATATAAATGATATATTTAAACTTGTAGACAGAGCAAACATATTTTATAATAGCTGTGGATTGGCTAGTATTTTTAGAGACCCAGAAAAATGCCAGCTGTTATCTGATGCCAGCTTTTTAGTTTCAAAACTCAGAGAGGTCAAATTCAACTTTTAACCTCTCAGAATCAATAAGATATTACCATTCAAGATCTGAGTTTAATTTGATCGACTGATGTCAATTTGATCCCTAAATCCAACCCCAAGGTGCTGGGCTTGTGCCTATATAAAAGTCAATTATTATAAAAGATGAGAATAAATTTAAAGTTGTGTGTGGCCGTATTCATATTGATTCAATTAAATTTTATCTATAATTCCAAGAGGGGGTTAGTTTTCATTTAAGATCTTTGGAGACAAAGAAAACAAAGCTAATATGTCTGAATTGAATTTTATGGATTTCATATTTCTTTATCCATCGCTGTCCTTGGGTCCGATATAAATACTGTTATAAACACTCCCTTTGATGTATTGACCGAATTATTAGTGCGATGCACACAATATGCCTTGTGGTATTTAGTTACGTTCTTTTACGGTTTGGATTCAACCTTACATTTGAGCCCTTTAGGGATGCTAAAATAAGCCCCAGTTAATTACCGGAGTTGATTTAATTGACTTCTTCTCTGAATTGAATATATAGCCAGTTGCCAATGCTAGCAATCAATATTCTTAGGTAGCTTAATTAGGTGGCGAGCTGGCAGAAACATTAGCACGCCGGGCGAAATGCTTAGAGGTATTTTGTCTGCTGCTGCGTTCTGAGTTCAAATTCCGCCGAGGTCGACTTTGCTTTTAATCTTTTAGCGGTCGATTAAATAAGTACCAGTTACGCACTTGAGTTGATATAATCAACTTAATCCCCTCTGTGTGTAGCACCTTGTGGGCAGTAAAGAAATAAAGAACATTAGCGCTCTGCCTAAAAATATTTAGCAGCATTTCGTCCGTCTTTTCGTTTTGAGTTCAGAATCCACCGTGGTCGACTTTACTTTGATCCCTTTCGGGATCGATAAAATAAGTACGTAATTGGCTTAGCCCCTACCCTGAAATTGCTGGCCTTGTGCCAAAATTTGAAACCAATATTATCAGATTTTTCTTTTTAAGCGGCGAGCTGACTGAATTGTTATCACACCAGGCAGAATGCTTAATAGCATTAGGTTCGTCCTTCCGTTCTGAGTTCAAATTCGATCCTTTGAGGTCGATAAAATAAGTACCAGTTGAGCACATATGGATCAATGCATCGGATTTGCGCCGTCCCTATAATTGCTGGCTTCATGCCAAAATCTGAAACCAGTATTTTTATAAGGCGGGTGAAAGTGTGGAATCGTTAGCACGCAGGAAAAAAAAAATTCTTCACAGTATTTCCTCTTCCTTCACTCTGAGTTCAATTCTGCTGATTTCCACTGTACCGTTCATCCTTTCGGCGTCTATAAAATAAGTAATCACTTGAGTACACTGCGTTTAATGTAGTGGATTATTCCCCACCCCCAAAAAATTCAAACCTTGTGGCAGCTGTAAAATGAAGAAACATATTTTACAACGAACCTAATAAAACAAGTTATATACTTCCAACAAAGATAGTAATACAGTTTCCATCACCAGATGAAGCTTGTTCATTTGATGTGCTACGCGAAAGCTTTTGAAAATGAGACGAATTTCAAAAATTTCCATTTTCTTTATATCAAAAACATAACGCTGTATTTCTAGCATATTTTAAGTAGCAATACAAAATTCAAAACGTTTTCTTTTCAATCAGAATACAAAAGAGACGGGAAAACAGAAAATTCTTTATATGACAATGACATATATGTTGTTGAATTAAAACCATTGTATTAAGTGCATTAATTAATTAAATTAGATGCATATAGTTCCTAGAGCGATTTTTCTGCAATTCTCATTATGATATAAATTCTGAATTATACAGATGCCGCACTGTTTAGTTGATTAATTAACGATTTAAGTCTCGGTTAATTTTAGCTTCCACATTCCAACTGCGATGGTCAATTTAAACATGATTCATTGGATATAGTAAAAAGGTCACATAATATTTTCATTGTGTTAATGTATGTCACCTTGAGTAATGGCAAATGGAATTTGAAACTTCGGAAGATTTAACGCCGCCATCAGAGCTATGATTAGAAACACCTCAGGAACAATCTCGTTTAAAAATACACTTCTGTATTTAATATTAGCACCATGTGCCAAAGCAGAATCGATGGATCTGCTTGCAATACTGGTTTCAAATTTTGGTACAAGGCCAGCCAATTCAGGCTGGAGCTAACTCGACTACATAGACTTCAGTGCTCAACTGGTACTTATTTAATCGACCACGAAAGAATTAAAAGCAAAGTTGATCCCGGCTGGTTTTCTGCTCAGAACTTATAGACAAACGAAATGCCATTAAGTATTTTGCCCGGCGTGAAAAAGTTAAGTGGACCTCCGCGAAATGTGAACTTAGAACGTGGAGAGTCGGAATAATTACCATGAAGCAGTTTGCTTGACCCGCAGACACTATCTGCAAATGGCAGCCGCTGATCTGCTAGTAATATTAGCCGTATCTAAGGCGGCGAGATGACAGCAAGGTGAGTACGCTGGGCAAACAGCTTAGCGGCATTTCGTGTGTCTGCACGTTCTGGGTTCAAATTCTGCCGAGGTCGACTTTGCTATTCATCCTTTCGGGGGTCGATAAATTAAGTACCAGCTGGACACCGGTGTCGGTGTAATAGACAAGCACCCTCCCACAAAATTATTGGCCTTGTTCCAAAATTTCAAACCAAAATTAGCCACATTTGGCTTCCCTCGAATAACATAGTACTGTATTTAAACAGGAATGATACGTTGTATAATGTGATCCTTGATATACTACATCGAAAAACAAGACGAGCCGAGTTCAACTAGCCTTTCGTCCTTTGCAGTTTCATAAAATTAAAAGCCAATAAACTAATAGTTCCCCTCTAATCAAATAGATTCTTGCCACCAGATTACTTGTGCAAGTGTTGACAATCGAAAGTTCCGCATACCGGACACCAGAAGATTTCAGAGGTCATCCTGAAGGAATACACGCCATTTCGAAGTCTCCCCCTTGACGTCTTTGTAATTCAGTAGCGGTCCGCTCTGATCTGATATTACTACCTACTTCGAAGGAACATCAGCCCGAGTATTTATCGATCTACAGTGGTTTCAATCCTGTGATGATTCGCTTAGTGTTTTCATGGCTGGATGATCTACACCGCTTCGACGTCTTCCATTGGAAGCCAGTAGGTTCCACGGGTCAGCAGGAAGTATGCGCACCGTTTCACGGCTCTCTTTTCAGCGTCTTTACAGGGAATCGGCTCCCCACCATTTCCTGTCGTACGTCCCTACCTCCAGGATTGACTGATTAATATTTAACCACTTTCCTCTCCAAGGGTAGTTGATTCAGTGCTTAAACTACAAATCAATATTTGTCTTAGCCAAGGCCTTGGTGTGTCTATTTGCCCCACGAACGCTCAACACTTCAGCCTAAAAACTCATAGATTTATCAGTAGGCCATCTTCATTTCCTACCATCTTAGTGTTATCAATACACAAGCACTTAGAGAGATGTTTGGTATTGAAGTAGATCTTAATTAGGTAACGTCTCACATGATAATTTATCACAAACTTCAGACATAATAGAATTAGTGGTTTTGAATGGTTTTGATTTAATAAATACTTCAATACATTTTATAGTTTTAAATTGAATTGCTTACTTTATTATTCATTCAGTTCATATGTACGTGTAAGAGATTTATGTACAGAAAACGATATAAAGATAAATCTATGACAGAATGTGTCTAGCACACACCCAAATATACACATATATATATATATATATATATA
>NC_068993.1:15608687-15614773 GCF_001194135.2 Octopus bimaculoides
ATAACCACGCTCAGACAACGAGTATATGAACGGATGCAATGAATATTGAGTAGATGAAAAAATAATAATAAAAATAATTTTTTTAAATGACACGATTATCGACAACTGAGTGCCCAGGGAATATCGAACCCATGATTTCTTTGTTACTACTTTCGTATTATTACCGCTCTTTCATAAACCCTTTTATCATGAAATATATTCCAGCTACTTAAGTTTCAATGAATCTCTGCTTTTAAATTGGCTCTGTATACGCCTGCCCAAGCCTCACTGACTAGCAATCAATCAATTCTTGTTTACACAATCAGCAAACGACAATAATCTATAAATTCACTTGTTTAGGTTCTAGATCTCAACTGGAAACTGAGATATGCGTTCGTTAAAAAATAACTTGAGTCCTATTGAAATTCCGCAAGTGAAAAAAAGCTAGCCTCGTCTATATTTTCGCTCGACTTGCTAATTTTCTTTCACTAAATATTCAGTGTTGTTGGTGCTTTCAAAGAAAGCTCTTTCTGACCAAGGACAGGACACCTTTATCATATATCTAGCTAATCAAGGCTGCCCTGTGGTGACCAACAACAAAACAATTACAAATTTTAGGGAGATTCAGGCAAATATGTTAGCGTATGGAAGGATATATTCGAAACGTTTGAATCAAAAGAACGCTGTTCGATCTCCATTATCCACAGAGTGTACCGTTGTTTTCTTTTTTATAGACTTTCACCGCAGATATGGCAAAACAATTTGTTTAATAAGCATGTATCATTTGAGATCTTATTCTTATATATAATTGCAGAAAACCAAAACAGTTGCAGGGGATGGATTAAATCGATTACATCGACGCACCCCTCTCCCCATGGTTCAACAGGCATTTATTGCATCGACCTTGAAATGATGAATATCAAAGTCGACTTCAGCGGAATTTGAATTGAGAACGTAAAGACGAACGAAATAACGCTAAGCATTTTGTCCGGCGAACTAACGATTCTGCCAGCTCGCTGCCTTAGCCAATGTATTATGTATTAAAATTGAGTGTACTTGTTCATATACCGAAATACTCATGTTTGACTTAATCAACCAACACCTACTGCAATATTTGTATTCTTGTATCTTTGTCAGAAAGTAGCATTATACGTACCTGGATGAGATAAATGTGGGATCTTTTTTAAAACGGGGGCCACATTTTTCATTAATGTTTTACGTAGTGCTTTTGGTACCGAAAGACTTTCAAACTTCGTATACTTATCTATTTTGTGTTATAGATCAGAAAAATATTTTTGTATTCGAATTTATTTCATGTAAAAAATTGTCTTATTTCGATAATTTCAACCAATCACTGACGTCCATTCAGCCGATATACATTAAGTGCCGACTACATAAACAAACGATTCTTCGTTTTATTTGCTTTTTTCATTTTAAATTTGCTTTAACCCTAACCCTAACCCTAACCCTAACTCTAACCCTAGGGTTAGGGTTAGGGTTAGAGTTAGGGTTAGGGTTAGGGTTAATTGTTTCAGAATCGTTTGTTTATGTAGTCGGCACTTAATGTATATCGGCTGAATGGACGTCACTGATTGGTTGAAATTACAGAAATACGACAACTTTAACATGGAATAATTTATGGATTTCTTTTTTTTAAAGAAGACTAAGAGAAAAAGATGTTTTATATGACACATTCTACCAGTGTTCCAAGTTTCAAAGTGTTTCGTTAATGAAAAATGTGGCCCCCGTTTTAAAAAAGATCCTAAATGTGAAACTACGCATATTCTGACTCTATTTAACTTTGTTTACCCGTGTTCATATTTCCAATCTTACCGGAGACAAATTGCTTGATTCTACTTCCATTGACAATAAATGACTGGTAAAATTATCATGGCTCATTCGAGACGTATATACACGCAGCCTTTTACAGTTGGAGCCTTCTTATAACAATGATTATTCTATAGTTTCCTTATATATATCTAAAATTATACTCTAAATAACCTTAACAATGGAACAAGAAAAAAGGCATAAACGAAATCTTTAAAATAAGGAAAGAGTAAACCTTTATTAATTTACTCGTTAAAATAAGTTGGCGAGCTGGCAGGTCCGTTAGCACGCAGAACAAAATACTTAGCAGCATTCCGTCCGTTTTCTCGTTCTGAATTGCTGGCTTGTGCGAAAATTCGAAAGAGAAATGAAGAACGTGGTATAACATAGAATTTCCGCAGATCTCACTAGTAATTGTTATAAACAAAGATAGAGAATAAATTTGCCATTTGTACTCTAAATAATTAACCAGACTTCCATAGTTAAAATGAAATTTCTTTAAAATATCGGCCTTAATACATAGTGTCTTTAATCCATTCAACTATATATATATATTCAAGATGTAGTGAAATACAAGTAATTATATTCTGTGTTATCTCTTACGATCAATATGCAAATAAGTGAAATAATAAATAACGTGAATTTGAAAACGAAACGAGCAATTCATCAAATTAATTAAATTATTTAATACATCTATTTGTCTTACTTTACACTGTACTTTTTAAATCATGTTAACACATCGTCAATACTCTCTGCTTTATATCGAATCATGCTAGCATGATCTTAGCTATATATTTTATCTGTAAAATTCTGCAGGACATTTGATATTGCGTTGGATTTCTAATTTTCTCTTCGTTTTGATTTGGAACGTTTCATTCACATACTTCAATGCGATTACTATCTTATACTTGCCCTCTGTTGTTTCCATAACTATTATTCATTTCAAGTCACCTGATGAGATGCCTTTCTCGAAATCATTTGTCCGTCTTCACAAATAGCATACTAAATACTTATTCCATGCATTCATTTACAACAGTAGATCTAAATAGAACTTCTACAGACTAATGCGTTTTTCTTTCTTACACTGTTTTGTAACAATTTTTTCAAGTCGAGTAACCCATCCCGCTCAAAAGGTCCCTGAATAAGGTTTGTTTAAAGATGTTATTGGAGACATTCAAATCCCTATATGGTCATGAACAAACACTTTGGTTACGGTTCATTGATGACGTCTCTTTTTTATCTGGGAAGGGTCACAGGATAGTCTAAATGCCTTCCTGCATTTCTGTGACTGCTATGCTAAAAACTATGGCTTTAAGTCCAACATAAAATTTACGTCTAGTATTTCAAAAACTAACGTTGAATTTTCGGACACAAAAGTCAACTTACATCGATCGCTATATTCTCTCCTAGTTACTTAACTACAACACTACAAAAGATCTGATAGGGTTAAGAAGACCAACTTTCAGAGAAGAAATTTAAAACAATATGCCAGCTTAATATTCACGCGTACTGCAACTATGAGTTGTGTGCATTTATAACATTAATGATAAATGAAAATGCTTTTCACATTATTTGCCAGTAAATATCAATAACACTAACGTTTTACGACTTTATCAATCGATTGTAAGATAGTAGATAAAAAAATAACTGTCTTCGTCAGTATTATTCATTGCATTACCTTCTATAGATAATACAATATAATAGTGAAAATAAAGAAGAGCTCCACTTCAGCGACATATGGTCATAGGCCATTCATACGATTATAAATTTTCGAACTATAAACCGAGGCCTTAGATACACAAACTGTATTAATATTTGCATCCACATAGGGTAACGAGTTGCCAGAATCGTTAGCACGCCGGGCGAAATGCCTAGCAGTATTTCGTTTGCCGTTACGTTCTGAGTTCAAATTCCGCCGAGGTCGACTTTGCCTTTCATCCTTTCGGCGTTCGATAAATTAAGTACCAGTTACGCACTGGTGTCGATGTAATCAACTTAATCCCTTTGTCTGTCTTTGTTTGTCCTCTCTATGTTTAGCTCCTTGTGGGCAAGAAAGAAATAAGAATCGTTAGTACTTTGGGCAAAACGCCTAACGTTCTGAGTTCAAATTCTGCCGAAGTCAACTTTTGTTGTTATCCTTTCGGGGGTCGCAAAAATAAGTACCAGTTGAGAACCGGAGTCGATATATTCGATGTATAATCTCACTCGAAACTGCTGGCCTTGTGCCAACTTTTGAAAGCAGTATATAGATCTGTGCTGCATATCGATCTGTTTCATAACCATCAAATCATTTCATTCTAGTTGCGTACATAGTAACAGGCTCAATCTAAACTAAAACTGTTATAAACACAGAGTTGTAACACACTAAGCTGCAAGACACTCACACAGTTAATGATTCGTTTTTCAATTGTTTGAGAATTAGTTCATTTGGACTAAGCTATCTCATACGTTTTCTATAAAACCCATCAGCATTTTTACATTGACAAATACTGTAAATCCTCGAGTATAATCCGCATTTTTCCCCCTAAATTTAAAGGTTAAAATCCCTAGTGCGTACTATATACGAGGTTAAATAGGAAAAATATTTCCTAAGCAATGTCCGAGTCTCTATTTGCTGTCCGGCAATGTTTATTCAGACGCATTTTGTAATCTCTGGCTTGTAACTGATAGTGATAAATATGTAAAGGCAATTTACTTAATATTTATTTTTCACTGTTATTTCTTTATTTTCTGCAAACAAAGTGCACAAGAATCTACACGTTTGCATTATGTTATATATACAATAATAATAAAGACATTACCGTATATATGTTTACAAACCAAGGACGTTATATAGACAACCTTGACTCAAGTTAGAGAAGGAGTGCGTATTATACACTAGGTTTTGATTTTTTCAGGGGTACAGCCCCCTAAAAATCCCCTGTGTATTATACTCAAGGGCGGACTATACTCGAGGATTTACGGTTCCTACAACTCGAAAATATATTTCTTTGTATAAAAGAAGTGAGTTATCTTCAAAATACACGCCTTAGCAGGAAATACTCAGATCATCATATAAGACCTATGATCACGATTGAAGATAACAGGGGGGCAAAACCGCAATGCGTAATGTAAATGTGAATAATTGTCAGAGAAAAATCATGGAACTTTCAACATACGCATCTTAAGTAATATGCTTAGAATTAAAACCACACTTGGCAAATATGAAACTAAAGTTAAATCTACCGAAAATAGACTATAATATACGAATTAAATAAGTAATCTCTTTTAAAAGGGGACAAGAGTGTCTCCAAAGTGCCTGAACAGAAGAAAGTCAAAAGTACGTAATGAGAAGAGAAATATTTAACGCGGGGGAGGCCAAATATGTACGAAATTATAAACTGTCATAGCATAAAATCTAGTTTTTATAGCTGACAGAAAACCATGATCGAAAATGAGAAATATCAAAGCTTGACTACATCTTGTGATTGCTATAATCCTACCCATTAGTCCTAGTGCTAGTAATGGAGTGAAAGTATTTCATTACGTATTATCTATATGATAAAATAATATAAACATTATACTGACACAAACAGTTATAAGTCATTACCTGAACAATACCTTGACAAAGTCTTAAATCTTCAGAGATATTTTGGAAGCGCTTTTTATAACATTTACTGGCAAATAGTTTGGAAATCAGCTTAGTGTGTCTGCTTAACCGAAAACATTAATGTAAACAGCTTAAAGTAGAAGTATTTCTACTACACGATAATGGACAAGAGCTTTACAGTGCATGGTTTAAAAATAAACTCCTCCTTAGCTCAACACCAGTTCGGTATTATCTAGGAATAAAGCAACTAATGACGGCTGGAGGTTGAAACGTAGTTTACCGATAAATATTAAGTAATTTTACTTTCACATGAATAATTAATAAGCGTATTGATAATACGTTCATATAGACATTTATATATTTAATCATCGGTTAAGATTAAATATATATAATATGCTATGTTTAGAAAGACATGTCGTTGTCAGATATATTTACATACGTTACAATTAATATATAATTTAAAGTATCTATGTTACAAAGACAGCCAAATTCACAATACACCGTGCTATCAAAGATCCCATACAATGTTCAAAATGACCAGTAAAATAAATAAGTTAATATATTTTTTTTATCTAAAAAGTATATATATATTTTATTACTATATAGTTATTACTACTGTTATACGTTTCTGACTGTCGTTTCACATACTTTTAGGTTATACAGGCAGTCAGTACATACATGATTATTATAT
>NC_068993.1:15617515-15619180 GCF_001194135.2 Octopus bimaculoides
ATATATATATACATATATATATATATATATATATATATATGATCACATATTCACACTTATATCCATCCATACATAAATACATAAATGCATCTATATACGTACATAGCTACGTACATTACATATACACTATGGCTATAATACTGCAGCGTCTGATCTGCTCTGCAATTCGTTATGAATGATCACTTGTCCTTATTAAGTTTCCTTCTCTAGATTTATTGAGGCAGCTGAAAATTGACCATGCTTGCTGGCATGTTTTATTGGTACAGGGTTAGATTACTTTATACATTGAATAAACACTCGGTTGCAATCAGCTTGTTGGGAATCGATGATTTGTTTAAGCTAAGTTGATTTTAAAGCCCAAATAGTAAATATTAGTTTAAACAGCCGCTACATTTGTGCAAGCCGTTTTAGTTTTGGTTGGTTAATTAGCTGAATAATTAACATATGAATAATTTAGTTACTGCTCAGTAGTGCTGATCACACCGTTTTCTCTTCCGAGAAAGCAAACACTGGGAAGAGTAAGTTGTTCTATTTGAAAAGAGTGATGTGTTTGAAAATTAGTGAACGTTTGTGAAATAGTGAGAGGAGAGAAAGTATTAGATTCGTATCGCAAAGTAGCTGTGTTGATTGAATTAAGAATCCAACTTCGTGATAGATTGTTTAGAAATAAAAGGCGCTAGATTTAACATTGAATAGACATGGCTCATGTTTATACCTTACCTAATGAGTCGCAGATGCCATGGTCGACTCTGTGTGTGAGTCTGACTGGGTTGCGTGTGCGTGTGTCTGTCTGTGTGCATGAGTCTCTTTAGAACGAGTGTCAGGATAATCTATCAGGAAATTAACCAAGGTTTAGAACGCAAATAGTCTAGGCCTGCCAAAGTTTTTACCTCGTAATTTCTGTCATTTTTACCTGTTATTTCTGTCATTTCAAAACATGAAAAACAATATAATTGAAAGCGAAAGCTTCGGTTGAGAGGCATCCTCTCTAGTTTTATCAATATGTCTATATATATTTGCTTGTAAGTTGCTTAACCTTAACCGCTTGAGCATGCCCCTTAGTGGCTGACAATATGTGCATCTCTGATCATGAGTAGGAATAGTTGTGGGAGCATCGTAGCTATATGTTGATAGAAATTCTTTGGGGTTTAAATAAATGTAACAAATGCAAATTTTGAAGCAAATGTTAGCTATTTTTCATGTTTTCTAGGGGAAGCAAACAGAAAGTAACAGTTACTACACAAGAACAAAAACTATGTTACACACTATTAATAATAAAAAGTGATTAATATAACGTAAGGGTGTAAATATAAATGTGTTTTCATTTTCAAATAAAAACATAATGCATGTGGAGTTTAAGTTGTCTTTTATGGTGGTTTTCGATTTTCTGTGGGTTTTTTTTTTCTTTTTCTTTTTCAATATTCTTTAACGAAAATTCATATCTGAAAGAGAAGAGAAGAGAAGAAAAAGTTACGAAATGCAAGCATATTGCAAGAGTTTTTTTTAATTTTTATATCATTAGTAATATGAAAAGTCTCTAAATTTCGCAGACTAGAATATATTCATAAAATTCGAGAAAAACAAAATTCCAAGTGCTTGGAGAAAGAACTTCGCAGGAAATGAAACCATACGTATTTTTTTTCTGTTTTTTTTTTTTTAAAGACT
>NC_068993.1:15620100-15621660 GCF_001194135.2 Octopus bimaculoides
TATATATATATATATATATATATATATATATGCACACACATACATGCATATATGTATGTAAGTATGTATGTATGTATGTATGTATGTATATAACTTTCTTTGTGTGTATATGCATGTTAAAGAACAGACGAAATGCTTGGAAGAATACGATCCTTGTTACGGTTAACAGATCCACTCTAAACAAGCTACTGTGGATGGGAGAACTACTGTTGTGGCTCCCTGTAGTCAGGGTATATTTGGTTGCGTGAGATTCCTTGATAAGACCTAGTAAGTGGCTGTTTCTCTCTCAAGACCAGTTGCATCATCGTCCAGCTGTTCAGATATTTTGTATATCACGCATACTTTTTCATCTGTTTCCCCCATAATCCACTCACTTTATATTTTTCTTTTCACTGTACACCCTCTAAACACGCGAATTCCAAGGTTTTTGGTAATGTTCCACACATCAGGAGCTCCTGTGGCAAATAAAAGAGAAAACCCACCACCACCACCACTACTACTGCTACTATTTGTATCATTTATTGTTGCTTTTATTATAATTATTATTATTATTATTATTATTATTATTATCAATAAAATTAGTATGATTATAATTATTATTATTAATATTACTATTATTATTATTATTATTATTACTATTTATAAAATTATTACTGTTATTATTGTCATTATTATTAGTGTTATTATTATTATTATTATTATTACTATTATTATAACTACTACTACTACTACTACTACTACTACTACTACTATTATTATTATTATTATTATTATTACTATTATTATTATGACTATCATCATTATCTTCATCCTTATATTATTACTGTTGTTGTTGTAGTTGGTGTTGTTGTTGTTGTTACACGAGAGGAAAGGATTAATATACCGGGGTTAGAAATTATCCGAAAAACAGCGCTGTTGATAAGAACGGTAAATTTGTTATCAACGAACTGCCAGAGTAAGAAATTGTGATGGATTAAATAATATATAATTCATTCGTCCATAGAACGAAGCCTACACTCCCCCCACCCCCACCACCACCACCACCAGCACCACCACCTCATCCCGCCACTAACTTTACCAAACATCCAAATACCACCACGACCATTACCATCACCATCACTATCACAATCACTATAATTATCACTACCAACAATGTCCACCGTTCTGCACCTCACCACCTAATCTCTGCCTCAACCAAACACAGAACACAACGTATGATTCTTAGGATTGATTCATTGAAACGTTACTACTTGTAAGCATTCTGATATGCAAGATTAGGAATGAATTCTAGCTTAATGATTTGTTATAACATTCATTTCGGTTGGAAATAGTGCCATATCAAAGTTTATTGGCTTCTTACCAAACTAACCCATGACTAATGGCTCCAAACCAATCATATTTTCACGTCTCTCTAACTACATTTTTATTAGTTAATCAAGGCAAGTGGGACGTAGTATGACCCTTTCGCTGGTTGGTAGCAAGTTTGCCATCCGTGTTTCTTAGTGGCGAGATCGATGCAACTGGTGAACTGAACAACAACCTCTCTCTCTCTCTCTCTCT
>NC_068993.1:15621827-15622433 GCF_001194135.2 Octopus bimaculoides
GTAGTGGTAACTCTAAAATGCACCCACAAACACATTATAAAGCGCACAGCAATGTATTTACACATTTATTGTTAAATTATATACGAAGGTCGCAACCTGACAGAATCGTTAACACGCCGGGGCAAAATTCATAGCAGCATTTCGTCCGTCTTAACATTCTGAATTCCACTAAGCTCGACTTTGCCTTTCTTCCTTTCGGAGTCGATGAAATAAATACCAGACGAGCACTGGGGTCGTGGTAATCAACTAGCCTCCTCCCTTGAAATTTCAGGCCTTGTGCTTTTAGCCGAAATGTACATTATTGTTATTAAAGCGACACGTAGGCACATTCGTTAGCGTCTCAGACTAAATGCTTCACAGCATTTCGTCCGTCTTTTCGTTCTGAGTTCAATTTTCGCCAACGTCGACTTTGGCTTTCCTCCTTTCGAGAACGTTAAAACAATTACTAGTTATGCAATGCAATCGATGTAATGGTCTCGCTCCTTCCCCTAAACTTCAAGTCTTGTGCCTATAGTACAAACGATTATTTATCTATCTATCTATCTATCTATCTATCTATCTATCTATCTATTTATATATATATATACATATATATATATATATATA
>NC_068993.1:15623559-15627538 GCF_001194135.2 Octopus bimaculoides
TATATATAAATAAAAATCTATTTAGGTTTTAAATTACTGCTATTAAAAATATTTCAAAAATGAGTAAAAATGGAGATAACTGAACTACATTAGAATACATTCAAATTGTAGTTAACAAGTCACAAAAGAATTAAGTTAATTACATTAGTGATGAAGTTTAAATACAATATTCAGAGCAAAAATTACTCGGATTTATTGATTAACACGTTAGAGTAAAGACCGTAAACAAAAATAGCGGTCTCATCGCAAATAATCCACATATAAAATTATGATTGACAAATGAAGTAATTATGATATAAAGTAGTAAGCGAGAATACTAAATAATATCGAATACTACAATAGATATTTATGAACAAAAAATACTATACAAATCTAGTTATATTATGAAAGAGAACATATCATATGTCCAAAAATTGGCGACATATAGTTAAGAATAATGGTCAAGGGGAGGTAAATCTAGCACATTAATAAATAAGAGGATTTCTGGAGAGGCTAACTGACTTTTTTTTTTTTTAAACCTAGCACAATGTTAAATTGATTATGATTTATAAAAAACATTTTTTTATAAAAACAACTTAAAGAGCAAAATAAAGGATTTGTAATCTAGATAACAAAGGATATTTTAAATTACAATATTACATAAGACATGAATTAAAAATTTTCCTCAAATAGTAATCATATGAATTCAATCTTCATTACCCATTAAAAACTAGCAAAATAAGATCCTCCTCCATATTTCACAGTCGTATGAAGGCAGAGTGGCTCAAATGCATCGTATATTCAGTCATTGGTCGGAAATAAGTTAAAGGATGATTCATCCGAGAAAATAACATTCCTCCTCTACCCTAAGGACCAGTTCTGTAGGTTTTTACTCCACTATAAACGCTTTGCAACGTTTCTTTTGAAAGTAGTGGTATTCTGATTGACAAAGTAACATCTGACTTTGTACAGCTTCCTACGAACAGTTTTTGTGGAAACTGCATTCTCGAGGTGGTCATTAGGCTCTGCAGTAATTTTAGGAGTCGTACTTTTGTGATCCTTACTAAAAATTCTCGGTCCCCATCTGAAAGTTTTGTTTCGACGAGGAGGGTTTTCCCTCTGTCTCAAAGGCTGTCATTACTTTCGAGACAGTACTTCTTAATACATCAAACATTTCGGCTGTTTTTTTACGCTAGTGCCTGCCATACGAGCACCAACAATTTGACCTCTTTGAAAGTCCGATTAATGAATTTTAATTACCTTTTTCTGATATCTGAAAAAAAAGATAGCAATTTTAGCAAAACATATTAAGCAACATTAATAATACATAAAAAAAAAATAAATAAACAAGCTTTTGACGGTTTTATAGATATTTCAAAATTATGATGCTATGATGCTAGGTGTTTCCATTATTTTGTCCAACCCTTGTATATATATATATATATATATATATTCTTTCTTAATGGGGAGTATTTTATTCTGAAAGAGATGTGTGTATGTGTTACACATACTTTTGTCGCTCTTATTGATTTGTAGCGGGTTTCATTTCTTTTACCCAAAAATAACGAATGTAATACATAATATCGTGCTGCTGCTGCTCCTGCTGTTGTTACTACTACTACTACTACTACTACTACTACTACTACTACTACTGCTGCTGCTGCTGCTGCTGCTACTACTACTACTACTACTACTACTACTACTATTTCAACCACTATTAAACATTTGATATAATGGATATGCCATTTGTCTTTCTCCTGTGTGTTATGTAACGCCTGAAACATTGAGATTTCACAAACGAGTATTGTGTTGATATTCCGTTTGTATATATTGATTGTTACTTTCACACTGGGAGCAAAGGTCAGTGACATCATTTTTCTGTGAGTGCAACTCTAGTGCTATATTTCTATTGGTTGCGGTTAGTGCCATATGCAGCACTGCGATTCTTGTCCTCAAATCTCTCACATGCATCATGAACCTGCTCTGTGCTGCGATAGGAAACTCGTGGCGTAGTTATGTTATTTTCTCCAAAAATGTTACTTCATAGGATATCTGGTAGGTACTCTTTTTATGTAGGAACTAGTCTAGCATTTGCTTGAAAGAAATCTGGGGTCAGATTTGATACCTTCAAAATAGTTGTATTCGTGTGATTCTTCATCCATCTTTTGGTATCTAGGATGTAGTGAAGATGAACAAAGCTTCTGCAAAGATGTCAAGTCAAAGGTCTACCTGTGCAGTTCCGAAACATTTAGTATAATAACAATACTGTGTTCTTCCATGAAATTCTTAACATGCAATATACTTGCCATTTCTGCTGGTGCTTTTGTTCGAAGCAAAGAGCGAAACTGCAGAAGATTATGTGCTGGGATTTTCACTCAATAATAGAAGATTGTAACGCTTGGATTGCGTTAGTTATATCCTGGTAGGTTTGCTTAGCATTTTAATTAACATTTTACTTAATTCTGGGGGTTCAATGTGTTATCCGTAGCAGCAAAGAACAGGACTTGCTGCGTCCCTAACAGGATGATACTCATGCCATGCTCAGTACATTTCTAAATATTGACGCAGGTAATAAGAAAGTTAAGAGAAAGTAGGATATCTACTATTCTTGTTCCATTCACTTGTCCGTCTATGCTGACGATGTTATAAGAGTATATCGCTCACATGTCAGCTTCATTAGTAGTTCATCATGTATGTTTCGACGTTCCTCTGATGAAATTATATCAATGATATACATAGGCACATAGCATGTAAGTTCTTCCTTCTTCGCTGTAGCGGTCAGTGTCCAATTGTTGAACGTATCTCACGAAAGATAGTGTTTACACCAGATGAGTGTGGTTGGCACTATCTGCACCAGTGTTGGACAGTCCGTGTTCATCATTTTTATGGGATGCAGTATTTACTCTGAAACTGGTTTTGTCGCTTCATTGTCTCTAATCCTGGTCATGCTACACTATAACTTCATTTTGTCAGTTGGTTAAAAGAATACGGAGGGTGCAATTCCTTTTACAACCTACTCAGAGAATATAAAAATAATATAGCTTTGTAATGTCAGTCTAGATCCACGAATAATGCTAAAATGAAGATAGATCAAGAAAATATTGCACTACATGAAGCAAGCATGGCAGTAAGCAAGAAGGTAAGCGTTAGATCTCAAATGGAAGAAATCGACATTCTCCACAATGCGAATAAGCATGTTACTGCTTGTAAAACTCTGAGGGAAATTATCAACAACAGAACAGCTTTCACGATGATGTGCATAATGAATAAAGCGTGTCCATGATTTGTTTCAGCATTTACTTAATAACACAAAGTTATACAACTCAAACTTTTGACGATTCTTTCTGCAAGCACAAAGCAGCAAAAAGCCTGTTCATCCATGCTGATCCAATTGTCATAGAAAATCTTCAAACATGTCCGAAAAGATTAAGAGCAAGTCTAGTAAACATACACCACTCATCTAGAAGAGTTCAGTCTTTCCACAAACATCTGTTGGATTTTTGTAACGAGATTTATGAAACAAATAAAATAATGACCTTCCCGAAATCTTTAATTATTTTCTTCCAAAAACAAGGAATTGCCATCGGCCTGGGGGCTACAGAGAAACACACACTCTAATCTCAAAAATCTACAGCTCTATATCCATATAGTATATTACCTCTCATATTGATTTCATCATAATAATTAACAAAATCTTTTTTCCGCTAAGCAGGTTAAAACTAGTACATTCTTCGCTTTTAGAAAAATATTAAAGAGCTCAAGATCTCCAAAGTAAAAAGCATTCAATTGTGTCAAAAGAAAGGTCTTATTGAATATCTTCTTGAAATATGGTATCCCAGATGAGGTTATCAACGTCAATATTATCGTGTACAAGAACGCATCAAGCATTCTACAAAATACAGACGATCCAGCTAAATAGATTTCCAAAATTGCAAGAATCTTTCAGGATGATACCCTATCTCGTAGGGGCCGAAACCGGACGCGGTTCCTCCTGATGATG
>NC_068993.1:15627548-15629281 GCF_001194135.2 Octopus bimaculoides
AGGAGCTGTTGTGGTAGCAGACCACGAAACATGGTTGAAATTCCTCCTTCGGGAATGTAGAGGATTATATCATTTGACACAGTCTGGATCGCATGTTAGATAAAGGCCTAATCATCAAGCAGATGTGATCAAGACATCGACATAGTGAAATTATTTCGCTGACAATGAGTATGCTAATGATGTTTACGTAACGGCCTCACCAACTCCGGGATGTGCAAAACTTGTTAAAACCGCTGGTGAATGACACAACAAATGTCAATCTATTTCTCAAATGCAAAGAATACGGAATACGTAACTATCAATGAGGCTGAAAGCTCTTTGCTAATTTCTTCCAGCGATGACACGTAAATCAAGAAGGTCGTTAATATAAGTACCTTGGATTCTACATTGCTGAGGGTAAGAAATGCTGCCTTATCTGCATGAAACTATATTGGAGTGCTTGTAACACACTAAGCTTCAAGATATTCGGCAATCAACTATTTCAAATAAGCCTCTTTCTCTATTGAGCTGAAACCTTGACAACAAAGGAGATTCAACATCACTTCAAGTGTGCTTACATCAGGTTTCTCCTCAAGCTTTAAAACATCCCATGGCATAAGCATATGACGAATAGGAGAATTATGGAGACATTCTACTCATTTCAACGCGGGTAAACTAGGTTTTTTTTTCCTTTGCTACCGTACCAAACAACATGCAATAGCTGTTATATTTTGGGCACATTCGCAAGATAATTGAGGACGAGCACACACATTTATATATGTGTGTGTTATCATTATTATTATTATTGTTGTTGTTGTTGTTGTTGTTGTTGTTGTTGTTGTTGTTGTTTGGTTGTTAGGAGATACACGACATGA
Organism: Octopus bimaculoides; assembly: GCF_001194135.2. Lineage (NCBI taxonomy): Eukaryota > Metazoa > Mollusca > Cephalopoda > Octopoda > Octopodidae > Octopus > Octopus bimaculoides. The sequence continues at coordinate 15,628,403 of NC_068993.1, forward strand.
AGGGCAGAAATACCTGGCATCGCATCGTGACGCGCGTGGAGATGGCAACCTCTGGAAGGAGAGGATAATTAGATTACGCTGTTTCCAGTATATATACACTTTTAAGTATATGCACACATATATACACACACAAATGCGTGTATGTATGTGTGTGTATGTGTGTGTGTGTGTGTGTGTGTGTGCGTGTGTGTGTATCTGCGGCTGTACTTCTGTGTGAGTGTGTGTGTGTTGAGATACTTTCACACAGATTTTCCCTACTAAATTCACTCACAAGGCATTAGCCAGAATGGGGCTACAGTGCTACATTAGAAGACACTTGCCCAAGGTGCCGCGCGGTGAGAGGGAACCCGAAACACATGGTTGCAAAAGCGAGCTTTTTAAACACTCAGTTGTAGGAATGATGTGAAGGCGTAGAGATGTGAAGGTTTTTTCCCCTCTGTACATCGGAATCACTTCCTCTCGCCTACTTCAATGTTATTAAATCGCAGAATAATCTTTCATTGATGTCATCAAATTGCGACACTACATACAGTAGTTCTCTTGATGACGACAACTCACAAGTAAACTCTATCACATGCATCACACACACACAGTCACACACACACACACACACACATACACTCTTCAACACATTTCTGGATGCACACAAAGGAAAAGACATACGAGTGTACACAGTAGCGTGTATACAGCATGCATGTAGAAACATTTACAATTATATACGCACGCACTTCCACTCATATTAAGAGAACAGTGTGTATAAATTAGTCTACAAACAATCAATTTACACATGAATATGTGCACTGATACGTATGCGTGCACACATTTCCTCTGATATATATACATACATACATACATACATACATATATATATATATATAT
>NC_068993.1:15629291-15629526 GCF_001194135.2 Octopus bimaculoides
ATATATGTATGTATGTATGTATGTATGTATGTATGTATGTATGTATGTGAGTGTCAACTCATCATTGTGCACGCGCACCCACACGCCCACACATGCAGAAAATACCGGTACAGAACTGCACATATTCACACACAGGCTTGAAGAGCCGTACCTGTGTGCACATACACGCATGCTCATACATACGCATGAGGACATAGGCAAACATTGCCTTCATATATATATATATATATATATA
>NC_068993.1:15630278-15633192 GCF_001194135.2 Octopus bimaculoides
CAGTGACACAAGCTTTTATAAACCATGACAGCATATACACATACACACAAAAGAGCGTTCACCCATGTTTACTTATACACACAGACATATACACGCACATATATACACCACACAGAAACGTACACACACAGTATAACAAATGACAAATACACACACATACACACTTATACACATATACACATAAGAGCGTTCACCCATGTTTAGTGATACACACAGATATATACACGCACATATATATACACGCACATATATACAACCAGACAGAAACGTACACACGCAGTATGACAAATGACAAATACACACACATACAGACTTACATAGAAGCACAGTCACCCACACACACACACACACACACACAGCTTCTCATATAATCATCATCAACTCCAATTCATCCAAAACCCAGCCGTTTTCTTCTACATTTCCACTTCACAGTCTGTTTTCCACATCAGCAAAGCGCATCATCATCTCCGACGTGACAACACCAACTGCTATTATCGTGTGATCACATTAACTTTCTGACGTACTGTTTGCTGTAAGTGAGGTGGCTGTAGATAATTTTTAAACGCTGCTGTAGTTACTGGTCTTGTAGATAATGTACAGTTTAGTAGTAATAGTAGTAGTGGTGATGGTGGTGGTGGTGGTGGTGGTGGTGGTAAAGCTAGTAGCAGAAGCAGCAGTAGCAGTAGCAGTCGTGGAAATAGTTGTAGTATTAGTAGTGGTGATGTTGGAGTTGGTGGTGGTAATGGTGCTAGTGGTGGTGATGATGGTGGCAGCAGCAGCAGCAGCCGTAGTAGAAGTAGTAGTGGTAGTAGTGATAGTAGTAGTAGTAGTAGTAGTAGTAGTAGTAGTAGTTGAAGCTACAGTAGTTCTACTATTACTACTACCAATAGTACCACTGTAACTTCAACTATTAGTACTACTACTACTACTACTACTACTACTACTACTGCTACTACTACTACTACTTCTACTTCTACTAGTAGTAGTAATAGTTGTTGTTGTTCTTCTTGTTGTTATAGCAATTGATGAATTTCCTTATATATTATTTAATCTCGAAACTGTTTCAAGGTTCAATTTCGAGATGTTTTTTTTTTTAGATTACTTTAAATTTATATAGTTTTTTTTTTTCGTTTGTTTTGCTTTCCTTTCTTTTTCATGTGTCTGATTGTGTCTGTGTGTGTGTGCGTACGCGCGTAGTGGATCTACGTCGGTCGTCTATGAAGATTCAGTTGTTAATTCAACCTTATTACCTGCTCCTAAATTTTCGTACGCACACACAGAGAGACTCACACTCATGCGTATATATATATATATATATATATATATATATATATATATTACGACCATGTCGATTGACAGCGCTACTGTATACGTAACCGAGTGTAACCAGCCTGTTCCATTGTTGTATGTTGTCAACATGGTGGCGGTAATCTCACCACATTTTCTCCGTCAGGTGAATGATTTTCGCACTTTAACATCCTGCAGTATAGAGAAAATGCCATTACACAAAGAAGACTGACTCGGTGAAACAAACAGGTGAGCCACTAGGAGAAGCTAAAGGAACTGAGGCTCTTCTCCGTAGAGGGAAGACATGAAAGATATTCAGTGATATATATATATATATATATAGCTCGAATTTACAGAAAACAAACTACGAAGGTCAAGTGAGAGTTCAACAGCCAGGTGTATAAGTTTGACGCTCGGGGAAAATTGGAAAGTCTTCGACTTTTCTAGCTTACGCTCGTGACAGAGGGGATGATATTGGTTTGTTTACGTCCTCGTAACTTAGCGGTGTTCAGGAAAAGGGTCTGGTAGAATACGTACCAGGCTTTAAAAAAATAAGTACCAGAGTCGATTCATTCATCCAAAAGTCATTCAAGGCAGTGCCCCAATATGACCGCGGTCTAATGACTGAAACAGATAACATATATATAATTATATATATATATATATACATATATATATATGAAAATCCATCTGATTGCAAAGCTAATTACTTAACATCCGTATCTACGCCTATCTATTAAATTATGCAACGAGATATCTACTGTTATGTTTTGAGAATTATCACATTAATTTTGAAAAACCACCTGGATTTTTCCGTATGTACAGTGTTATACATGAAGACAGTTATCCATAATGTTTTATTCATAATGTCTTAAGCCATAAGAAATTATCGTGAGATATAATTAAACAGGTAAATGAATAATTAACTTGAGATATAATTACTGAAGGCGGCAAATTAACAGAGTTAGTAGTATACCTCCTCGTCTGAGGTGTAAAAGTTGGAGGTGGCGCACCACTATGTCAGCACCTGTAATTCTAGCATCCAAAAATCGCCCCCTGGTTATCATCACTTTTGAATAAAGCCCAAGGACACTAAAACGTCTCGACTTGTCTCTATCATTTCCTGTTAATATGCAAAGTGTACTGGAATGACTTTCTTGAGAGGTCCAATGTCTCAGTGTTTGCGACACGGATTCTCATCCTCACCTTGCAGCAGGCGGTAGCGAAAAACTTTCCATTGCGTGCTGGAGATCACCTTCTAACAAACCAAGTAGCATGGATGGATGGTTGGATGAATGAAGGGTGGGTGGGTGGTTGGAGGGGTGGAGGGATGGAGGAAGAGGAAGGAAGAAAGGGATGGATGCATACCTGTACGAATGGATGGATGGAAGATTGGAGGGATGGAGGGATGTATACGAGGGATTGATGTATGCATGTATGTAGGTATGTATGTATGTATGGGTGGGTGGGTCGGTCGGTGGTTGAGTGGGTGGATGGATGGATGGTTGGATGAATGAAGGGTGGGTGGGTGGTTGGAGGGGTGGAGGGATGGAGGAAGAGGAAGGAAGAAAGGGATGGATGCATACCTGTACGAATGGATGGATGGAAGATTGGAGGGATGGAGGGA
>NC_068993.1:15634678-15639444 GCF_001194135.2 Octopus bimaculoides
ATATATATATATATATATATATATATATATAAAACACAGTACATATTGTTTCCTATATAATGGTCTGTGTGTCTGTGTGTGCATGCGTGTGTTTGTGTGTGTGTGTCAGTACGCTAATTAACCAAAACGTTATTTTCCACTTAAACCAAAAAGTAATCATTATAACGATCTTCAGATATTGTAATTTTTGGTAGAGCAGTCAAATCAGTATCTTTAATATCAATCCATTGGAATCAAATATAGCTTTTTTGACGGTCCTGATATGATGTTCAACCAGGTCTAACTATCACCGCCTAGAATTTCTGTGAATATTAAAACAATTTTTTTTTACTTCAGTTTATTTATTATTTTTATCTTTTGCGTTTCTATTTTTTTATCCTCCTGATTGGCGTAATCGTCCGTTCGATCAGATGAAGACTGCTTCTATGGACTGAGACGCTGAAAAGCCAATAAACCAACCCTGACTACAATTAAGTATTTGGAGGAATCGTGCTGGCTGCTCCTGTTAAGCTCCGAATGAACTGCTAGTTTTTTGCTATTGATAACTATCTATTTATGTCGCTGAATGTGAATTTTGTTAACGTGGACAATAGGAGGGATATTGCAAGGCTTTCAATGCAGCATTATACATCATTAAAGTTAAGATAACGTTAACATATTAGTATTACAGACACACACTGGCACACTGACACATACACAAACACACACACACTCACACACAAAGACAAATGCACACACACAGAGAGGCACACGTACACACACAATCACACAGTCTCACACACGAAAACAAACACATACATACACACTCACACACAAGCAAACCACACACAGACACACACACAAGCACAAACACACACACAAACACACACACACAAACACACACACATACATACACACACACAAACACAAACACACACAACGCACACAAACACAAACACACACACACACATGAGCTTATAGATTCGTTAAGTACACGACAAAATATTTCGCAGCATTCGTCCGCCTTTATGTTTTGAGTTCAAATTCCTCAGATGTCGACTTTGCCTTTCATCCTGACGGATTCGATAAAATAAGTAGAATTTGAGCACTGAGCTCGATGTAGTTGACTTAATCAATCTCCCTCACAGTCACATCGCCATGACCACCACAACTCGGTGACCTTGTACCAACATTTGAACCCAATATTACACACAGACACAGACACAGACACACAGATTCACACACAAACACAAACAAACAAACAGAGCATTGGAAAGTTAACTGGACGTTGATGAACTGCTGAAGAAAAAGCAAAATCAATCTTTTATCTTTGTTTCAGTTATTGGATTGCGGCCACGCTGGGGCACTACCGTGAAGAATTTTTATATGAGTGAATGGACCCCAGTACTATATTTTTTAGCTTAGTACTTATTCTATCGGCTCTTTGCCGACAGTTAAGTCAGGGGGACTTAAACAAACCAACATCGCTTACCAAGCGGTGTTGGTGTGATTACACAACACACACACATACACAAATACACACATACACACATACATACATATATACATACATATATATACACATATATTCTTTTACTTTTTCTTTTACTTGTTTCAGTCATTTAAATGCGGCAATGCTGATGTAGAAGGTAGAAAATTAACACGCCAGTTGATATGTATAAGGAAAATAAGACACGGTATAAAATGCTAAAATAATTTTATCACTTTAGTACCGGTTTCCGTCTTTTAAACTTTTTCAACTTAGTGTAAAATAAGAAAAACAATTAAATTGGTGAAAAAAATTAAGTGAAAAGTTTTGTAAATATTTCCATATATGTATGTATGTATGTATGTATGTATATATGCATAGAATGTGTGAAGTGTTGTACAGATATTGTATATTGAGAAAAAGGTGGCAGTCAGAACTTTGGATAATCCTTTATTAGCACTTTCCTTCGTATACGAATTCGTCAAAACAAAATCAAAATGGTAAAAACAGAACGTTTCGTTGTTCATTTATATGAATCATATGTTGTTTTTTTTTTGTTTTGTCTCGTTTAGAAGAGGAGAATATTGTTTTGGTTTTGTTTTAGTCGTTTTTTTTTTTTTTTTGAAAAAGCTGAGAGTGAGAAAGAAAAGCAGTGGGGGATAGAGAGAGAGGTTTCAGGACATTCAAGAAAGAGGAAAAACAATAATAATAATAATAATAATAATAATAATAAAGGATGAGAAAAGGGTATATGGGTGGCTGTGGGGTAAGTAGGTTGCTTACCAACCACATGGATCCGGGTTCAGTCCCACTGCGTGGCAAGTTGGGCAAGTGTCCGCTACTATAGCCTCGGGCCGACCAAAGCCTTGTGAGTGGAATTGGTAGAGAGAAACTGAAAGAAGCCCGTCGTATATATATATGTATGTGTGTGTTTGTGTAACTGTGTTTATACCCCTACCATCGCTTGACAACCGATATTGGTGTGTTTACGTTCCCGTAACTTATATTGAACTTTTTAAACATGACCTCCGGCTTTTAGTTCAATGAGATTAAGTGTGGGTGTTTGCAACGGATTACCCAAAGTTGGTCTCCGGTCGGCAAAAGGAAGTGATCAGCTTTCATGCACTCGGCAAATAAAATCTCATCGTGGAACATTACAAATAGGCAAGAATTTCAGTCTTTGATACCTAAATTACAATGATGGTGGATATGTTTCCTTTTTTTTTAAAATGAGCTCTATATTTATGAGAGAAATTCAAACACTTATGAGAAGTACATGCGTTACAAAGAATATTGGTAAGACTATTCCATTCGAAACAGTTCATCAATTTAAAACTTACAAAGCCTCCCAGAGTTGTTTAGATAGAAAGACAGGAAAGAAAAAAAGTAATTCCCGTTGTAGAGGTCTGCGGTTTTGGAAATTTTCAACATTTCTTTCAAAATCATTTAGAAAAGGGAATATTTATGCACCATTTGTTCCGGAATACAGCTTCCCTGCCGATACAAGAAATATGGATATGTTTGTACAATTATTAGTGAATTTCACTATGTTACTTGCAATATATGGCGGATTGCTAAAACAAGTTACATTCTTCTGGTTATTACAGTCATCATTTGACAAATGTTTGCAAATAAAATCTAGAAGCAGAACAGTAAAAATATGCAAGATGTTTAAATAGTTTTAATTCATCTTTGTTATTATTTTACAAATATTCTGACGATGCTTTGTTCCTTATTTAAAGTTCAGTTTCTTCTTTATAAGAATGCAAATAATTGAAAAAAAAAAAGGCTAGCATACAGACACATAAGAAAATAATTTCATACATTTAATATGCATATGTGCTTGTGTATGGGTGTCTGTAAAATCACAGCGGCACATTGATTTCTTATGAAGTCGCCTGTGCGTATGTTAGTACGTGGGACACATATTGTGTGTGTGTCCAAGTTAAACTGGAATCAAGAAATTATATACGGAGTGAAGATAATAGGTGTAGTACGATAATACACACACACACGTATTCGTGTAGATAGCTAGACAGATAGACAGACAGACAGATAGATTGATAGATAGATAGTCACAGTTTACATAAAGCAACGTACAGTGAGCGGTTGTTAGATAATTGAGATATATAAATAGGTGGATGGAAAATTGAATGAAATTTTGAGAAAGAATGCACGTACTAAAAAAAGCTTGGAGAAAAAATGGGAAAGAATACTTCAATATAGAACTTAAACTGAAGACAAGTGAATGAAGAAAGAAAGAAAGAGTTTACAAGAAATCAAAAGAAGCAGAAGGGAAAGCTGTTCAATCAAAGAGCAGACGATATTCCCGAGGATGTTCAGTGAAATAACAAAGAAAATATGTAAGGAACGAAACGGATGTTAGATGAAAGCAATGGAGAGGAAGAGTAGGAGGATGGGAATAATATGGAGGGAGACAGAGAGTGAGAGATCGTATATTTGTTTGTGTGTGGGGGGGGGGAGATGACGTAAGCGGATAGAATCGGATTCAAGGGATTCGATGAAAAGTAGGCGGATATCTTAGATAAGAAGTGTATTGTAGATAGAGAGTGAGATTGAGCGAAATGTATGGAAAGGGACGAAAAGAAAGAAACAAAGACGTCGTACATAGATGATGATGGAGAGGCAGAAAGAAGAAATAAAGAAGGAATGAAAGGAATATCAAATGGATGAAAATGGAAAGAAACATAAATACATGAAAGAAATAGCAAATGAAATATAAATAAAAGGCAAAAAGAAACAGTAAATGGAAGAAAAATATGAATGAAAGAAAACAAACAGAAAGAAGGGAAAGAAGAGGGGGGAAAGGACAAATAACGAGGAAGTAAAAATGGAAGAAAAGGGGGAAAAAAGGATGGAAAGAAAGGACAAAAGAAGGAAAATGAGTGAAATAAAGAGTGTAAGAGAAATAAGTTTGAAAAATGTGTTAAATAATAGGTGATAAATGACATTACGTTGCTAACAAATACACGCATATTTTTGGATATCGGGTGGATGTTTGGGTGGACAGACAGACAGACAGACAGACAGATAGACAGACAGATAGATAGATAGATAGATAGATAGATAGATAGATAGATAGATAGATAGACAGACATACATACAGACAGGCAGACAAACAAACAGACAGATAGACAGGCAGACAGACAGACAGACAGACAGGCAGACAGACAGAGAGATAGATAGATAGATAGATAGATAGATAGATAGATAGAAAGATAGACAGTAGGATATGAAAAAAAAATAGATACATGGAGTGATAGGTCGGTCGGTCGGT
>NC_068993.1:15639966-15640279 GCF_001194135.2 Octopus bimaculoides
AGAGAGAGAGAGAGAGAGAGAGAGAGAGAGAGAGAGAGAGAGAGAGAGAGAGAGAGAGAGAGAGAGAGATGAGACGAGAGAGAGAATTGGAAAAATACGCTAAACAGAGAGATGTAAGAGAGGAAAAGAGCGGAGCTGAAAGCAAGTGAGTTATAAAGAATTATCGATGACTCATCGAAGGCAATTGATGTTGAGAGAACTCTTTTAGCAACAGTGACCTCGATGCCATGTATTACTGAGTGTACTTTAATGTGCCTGTATGCGTGTATATGTGTGCATGCATGTATATATATATATATATATATATATATAT
>NC_068993.1:15640666-15644247 GCF_001194135.2 Octopus bimaculoides
TATATATATATATATATATATATGTATGTATATATATACATGTATGTGTATAGATATGTGTATGTATCTGCACATATGTATACATCAATGTATTTGATAGAGAGACAGAGGGCGGAGTTTTCGGTCCTTTATTTTCTTTCTCTTTGTTCTTCTGATCATATTATTTAAGCCCGGTAATTATTCTATCGATCTATATTTTTTTTATGTTTTACTGACTTACCATTATGACATAACACTGGTTTTTTTGTCAACCCGTGACGTTATGTCGCACTGAAACACACAGCAGCGCACGCGCATACTCTCACACACGCGTCGCACTAACACGAAGTTATTGACAAAAGTATTTGACTCTTCTGCAACTTGCCGCACAGCAGGCACGAACATGAAGCCAGTTGTTATAGAGTGAAATTCTTTACACCAAAACCTTGTGTCTAACAGCATCTGTGTGTGTGCCTTTCTCTATGTGTGCGTCTGTGTGTGTGTGTGTGTGCAGCACAGAAATTTGTCAGTGATCAGGTCGTGGTCTCAAAGTGACGGAAATATTTTGGCAGATGAAATTTAAATTTCAATGTTGAAGTGAATCGAACGATTTTTGTGCGTGTTTTTAAATGGCTTATAAACACCTTCCAAGCTGCAATTGTTTTTGTTTCAGCACACGATCTCAGATCAGGTCATTTGCTACGCAATTACATCTCCGTAATATTTATGTACTATTTTTGGTTAATATTTTCATTCGTGAGCATTGCACTCTATCTAACTCATTAATTTTTAAGTATTTGTTAGTATTTGTAAGTATACGTTTCATATAGTTTGCTTATCCTTGTTTCTGTATCAAACTTGATTTTACTGGATTTTATTAATTCTCCTGTCTCCACGTATACCTGAGCCAATTTTTCTGAAACGAATCTCGTTCTAATTTCCCTACTGAATACATACGTTGCCTGTACATCTGGCGTACACAACTTATGGCTATCCATTATCCAAGAGAGAATTGATTGCTATTCCACAACGCATGTATCCTTATCCAGTCTGCTTAAGCATTTTGGTTACAGGTGTTAGCATCAAGCTGAAAGATAGTAACAATGATATTCCTTACGAATACAACTCTCGTAATACGACTACATTTCGGTTTTATAATTCTCTCTTTTGTTTGAATCTGCAGAAGTGATTTCCATTTACCCATGACAGATTTGATTCACCTGTTAATTACTATCGCTGATTTTCCCATGGTAGATATTTCCAGAATCTGCAAGTGAGTACGGTTGGGAAAAACCTTTCAGACATCGAATCCTTGATCATTATATCCCTACGAGTCTTCTTAACAGCTACTAATCTGCCGAAACAATGTTGCCTTATTCCCGTACATTGTGATATTATAAATGTTACACTTTTTGTATAGTAAAGAAAGACAGTTGATGGATCTGTGGTTGTTTGTATGTGTTGATTTGTTAGCAGTGATGTCTAACTTCAGTTCCAACTTTAATGAGAAACACTTAAAATCTAATGTCCTCCTGTATTTTTATCTTTTAATTGCATCTAACTCGTCCATCTTTTCCGAAACACTAGATTGCTATTCGAAAAATATTTTGCTGCTCTTTCTTATAAGTTGAACGACCACGCAGAGTCTGCCGCATTGCCTCGAAATCCATCATGTAGATTAAGATGGTGTTTTTATTTGTGAGACAACCATGAGATTTTTTTTTTTTTTGGTTTTATTTCTTCAATACTTCATTGATTTTTTCCAATATTTTTTTCTTTGAGAGAAGTTTTGTGTACATGAGATATAAATATATATTTGGCAAAAGTTTGGAGCAGTATCGTGTTCTGGATACTTTCCAATTGCTCATGTTTTATAATATCTAAGATCCATCGTGGGCTGTAACTGCTTCCTGATATTGCGTTGCCAGTAGTCGTTTACAAAATACTTGCTCTTGGCGGTCTGTTCGATGTTCATGCACTTTCACAATCATCTATCTATCTAACGACAAATAGATAGATAGATAGATAGAAAGATAGATAGATAGATAGATAGATAGATAGATAGATAGATAGATAGTTTGTTGGTGCTGTACTTTTCTACTTTTAGTATTTTCCCCAGTTCTTCATAGACGTGTATTTTTAAGAAGGCTGCGTTTGTTTGTAGGTCGAGTGGCAACATAAAACAGCTGTTGTCAGAACATTCACTACATTACAAGTTTTTATCTAAAAAATTATTCCTACGGACTCCCAGCTGTTGAAGTCTGTAAGGCTTAAGCAATTAACTACAAATTCTCATTTTAATTTGCAGTTCTGAATTGACGAATTAATGTCACTAAATAGGCAATTAAATAAATACCTGTATTTATAATAAACCCTGATTGTTTAATGAGATATTTGCTGGTACTTGTGTCATGAGTTTAACATTCATTTTTCTAAAACTGGATCATATTTTGAAAATTATCATCTGAAAAGAATAGAACTTGCTCGCAAATTTGCAATCACATCAAATACAGAATAAACAACACATCCGAAAGTGATAAGTGCAGAATTTGTGGACAAAACGGTAAAACCGTACGTCATATTATCAGTCAATATACGCCACTAGCCCAGAAAGAATATAAGAGGCGTCATGACAATATAGCACTTTGCAACAAGTATGGACTTGACAGAGTAAAAAGGTGGTATGAACATAAGACCGAAGGCGTCATCGAAAATGATAATGCAAAGATTCTATGGGATTTTACGTCTCAGTGCGACCATGAGATAGAAAATAGGAAGCCAGATATAGTCTTAATTGAGAAAGAAAGCAAACTATACTGGATCATAGATATAGCATTCCCAGCTTATAACAAGGTATGCGATAAGGAAGAAAGAAGAGTCGATAGATATGATAGGTTAGCTTGTGAGGTAAAGCAGTTATGGTCGCTGAAAAAGGTGGAAATAGTACCCATAATTGTCGGAGCTCTAGGAACATTGATTAAAAATCTTGATAAGTACATGGACAAATAGGGGCTGCAATAAGGGAGGAGCACTTGCAGATATCATCACTGCTTGGAACCGCTTGAATGCTCCAGATGGTGCTCGAAAAATAAGAGGTGTTACCTTAGTTCACTGGTAGCGAACAGCTGACATCGTAGTACATCTGTAGCTTTAGAAGCCTTGCAAAAACAATAAGATAATAATAATTATTATTTCTACTACAGGAACAAGGCCTGAAATTTGGTGGGGGTGGGGGTCTAGTCGATCACATAGATCCCAGTGTTTCATTGATACTTAATTTATAGACCCCGAAAGAATGAAAGGCAAAGTAGAACTCGGCGGATTTAGAACTCAGAACCTGGTGACGGACGAAATACCGGTAAGTATTTTGTCCGGCGTGATGGCGCATGTGCCAGTTAATCCCATTAACAACAACAACAGCAACAATAATAATAATAATAATAATAATAATAATAATAATAATAATAATAATGATAATAATGATAATGGCTTCAAGTTTTGGCACAAGACCTGAAATTTGGGGAGTGGGGTAGTTCAATTAGATTGACACCAGGCTTCAATTGGTAGTTATTTTACAGACCCCGAAAGGATGAAAGGCAAAG
>NC_068993.1:15644257-15646284 GCF_001194135.2 Octopus bimaculoides
AGCATTTTGCCAGGCGAGCTAACGACTCTGCCAGTTCAGTGCCCTAACAACATCAGCAACACCAACAATAATAATACTCCTTGTTACTAAAGGCACACGGCGTGACATATTCGTGGCGACGACTAGTCGATTACATCGACACCAGTACTCAACTGGTACTTATTTTATCGACCTGAAATGATGAACGACAGAGCCGACCTCGGCGTAATTTTAATTCAGAAGGCAAAGACGTGCAAATTGCCGCTAAGCATCCAGTCCGGCGTGTTAACGATTCTACCAGCCCATCGCCTTGACGACAACGACAACGACAATAATAAAAATAATGGTTTCAAATTTTGGCACAAGGCCAGCAGGTTCGGATAGACCTCAAAATAATGAAAGGCAAAGTCGATGTCGGCGGAATTTGAACTCAGAACGTAAAGTCGGACGAAATACCGCTGAGCATTTATTGCTAATAATGCCACACTACCAGAATTTGGGGTAAGGCGGACATTTGATTATATCGAATCCAGCAGCTGAAAGTCCTATTTTTGTTATTTTTATCGACCACAAAAGAATGAATGGCGGGATTATAACAAATTTTGTTACGTCGTAAAGCGTCGTAAGAAATGTTGTCAGTCCACATCTTTATCAGTTCAGTTCAGGTCAGGTCAGTTGCAGGGTCACGCGCTGCTGCATTCACATTTTATCAATGTTTGCCCGTGTCATCCCAAGCGGTCATCTGAGCTGTCTCCTCTCTGTGAAATACTTTGTCATCTGCCACGTCCGTAAGGTATGCGGTTGACCAACACAGGCCGTCACCAGAACGTGTCGAATTCTTAGAGAAAAGGGCACGTTACGCAGGATCCAACTGGGAAAATCAAGTACCATGACCAATCAGTGTTAGCTAACGCCCCTGAATCATACAAAAAACTGGACGCGCCCCAGTTTCTGAATATAGCTGTTCGTTGGATACGAAATCCGTCCAATGACAACACATAATCCCATGAAGTGTCCTGATACAAAATAAGTTAAGACGGCTGCTGTTGACCCGGGCACCATATTAATCTACATGATGGCTGTCGAGGCAATGCGACAGACTCTGCGTGTCCAAGTCTTGCAACCATAGAGTAAAAGAGCGTGGACCAGAGACCTGAAGATTTGAACCTTTCTCTTCCTGCACAGATATCGACAGCACCAAAATCCCTTCTCCAATGAGGGAATCCATAACTATTCCATCACATCCATGTCTTTTTAAGAGGAAGCTATCGCCATATATAATCCATAGGTAACCAGAATTTATATGTACATTGTAAACAAAATAATTCGTATGGTAACAGATGCATTTGATAATATTAAATACAGCAAACAAATGCATAACAGGAATACGACGATTTATACATATGCAGTAAAGATCACGAGGAGGGACTGCACATTTATTACGTAAAATACTTTCAATAAACTACGGTAAAAATACAGAAGACAGAAAACTAAATGCAGCGCGAGACCAAGACAAATAGAGTCGTCTTCAAACGTGCAATGATAACAAACAGCGAAATATATGGACTGTTATGAAAAATATACAATCGTTGCAATAACAACAAGATCAAAGAAGAATGTTTACCAATGATACTGTAAAGCTTATCCCTAAATCTGTGCATGATTGCAACGCACTCAATGGATATGCCAACGAAATCACACAGAAGGCAGATATGTTTTCGGTGAACCGAAAATATTAATGTGAATGCACCGGCATAACATCCATGTTTAAACTTCATATATTTGCTGCGGCGTAAACAAACAGCAATTTCATAGTATTTACGCATCATTATTTTCAAAATGACTGCTAAGATGGACAAAACTTAAGAGATAATTGAGTATGTATATATACATATTTGTATAGCTTATAAATAGCTATTATATATATATATATATACCAAATTGACACGACAAAAGTATAGAAAGAAAAAGGTAAATATGCACCTGCATTTTCATAAACATACGTGTGTATGTATGAATATATATCCAGAAATCTATATATTTCAATG
>NC_068993.1:15646294-15649703 GCF_001194135.2 Octopus bimaculoides
ACATATATATATATATATATAGTCATATATATATATATATTCTTATAAATGACTGAAATAATATCAGTGGAACTATATATATATATATATATATACCAAATTGACACGACAAAAGTATAGAAAGAAAAAGGTAAATATGCACCTGCATTTTCATAAACATACGTGTGTATGTATGAATATATATCCAGAAATCTATATATTTCAATGCGGTTGGAGTGTTATTGGTAACATACACTTGTGTGTGATTGTGTTTCTATCTGAACGTGTTTGTCTATGCGGGGGGAGGTGTATGGATACAAAAGCAATAATAATAATAATGATAATAATAATAATGGTGATGGTAATGATAACAGTAATAATAATAATAATAATTCATATGCACCCGTCTACATTATTGTTCAATAAACAAAAGGCAGCTTTATTCGTATTTGTAACCAATATGGAGAATAATATATTTTTTTAATGAAACTTCATAATAACGATGATAATTAGAATGAAAGAATAACAACTAAGAATAATTATGTTAACAGTAAAATAGGAAGAATAGAAATAATAATTATTTATTGAAATAATAATGACTGTGAAGATGTGAACGACAGAAAGAATGCTGCAAAGATACAAGGTGTCCTGTGGTTGCATAGTGCCGGTTTTTGAATATTTTATCATAGATACGGTTACGAATTTAGTCCAGCACAACATTTACATGGATTGAAACCTTCTCAAGACATCCAAGATGGTTTTGAAAGTCCTGCAGAAGATGTCTACAGCTATGAAAATTAAGGAGAGAACTATTTATTGGGTGAGTTAGATGATGGAAGAGAATGTATATATACAGATACATACATCCACACATACACACACACACACGTACACACACGTACACACACACATATGTAGGTGCGTACACATGTATATATACATAGATATATATGTATGTTTACATACTCACATATATATACATATATACATATATACATATATATGTATGTATGTATATGTATATATATATATATATATATATATATATATATATATATATATATATATATATATATATACATTTGAATGTATTTGGTTGACGGAAATTGAGAGAAGTTTGTCGTATACACACACACACACACACACACACATATATATATTTATTTATTTATTTATTTATAAGTGTGTATACGTGTGTGTCTGTGTGTTTCTGTGCATGTTTGTCCCCTACTACTGAGTGACAACTGGTGTTGGTGAGTTTACGTCCCCTTAGTAGTTCGGCAAAAGGGCGCATAGCATAAGAACCAGGCTGCTGCACAAAATATAATAGGCACTGGAGTTGATTTGTTCGAATAAAAAATCTTCAAAAATTTTATCAAAGTCCTTTCATCGCCATTCATTCCTTCATCAATGACATGTCCCCTCTAATCCAAGGCTGCTTCAGGTCTGTCTGGGGTAGAGAAACCATTATACCGCATGTTTGAGCGTTGTAGTATGGTTTTCGCAGTCGCATTAACGTGGTGTATTTGGAGCATTAGATAAGTAGGAAGCTCTTAATATTTCGCTAAGTTATCTACGCATAGATCTGCTCAAACGATCTGCTTCATTGGCATTGCAAAGAAACTAAGAAACGTCTATTGGATTCCGTGTAAAACTTTCGGTAAGTTATGGTTACCTCCCTTGTACTGACTGGGCACTATTACTGAAATATTTTTTATAAGAATAATGCGTCAAAAACAATAAAGTGTGGCTCGAAATATTATTAGACATACTCAAAATTCAGTAAAAGAAATGAAAATTAAAGACAAGGAATTTATTTTACTTGCAAAAAGATATGTATACGAAAAATATAAAGAAAGACACGTGTATGTGTGTATATATATATATACGCAGATACGTCATATATCAAAATCAAAATTTGATCAACAGCATAAGGGATCGATCAAATTTAACATAAATGTATAAATTTTGAAGCATGAATATAAAATTGTTTCGAAGTTTTCCCCTTACAGTAAGAGCATAAATAAAAACAGTTACCTATATGCATATTTACATGTGTGTGTGTGTGTGTGTGTGTGTGTGTGTGTATGTGTGACTTTAGATATATGCTTATAGGAAGAGAGAAGTGCGCTAGCTTTATCTTAGCTATCTGTGACATGAACCTCAAAATAGTATGTAAATACATGTATATGAGTGCCTGTGGTTGCGCCTGTCTTTGTGTATCTATGTGTGTATGTTTTGTGTATATATGAGGATGTTTGTGTTTGTATATAATCAACATGATAGTCAGAATGAAAGAGATACACAGGTGAGATAGATAGATAGATAGATAGATAGATAGATAGATAGATAGATAGATAGATAGATAGATAGATAGATAACTTTCTTTTATTAACCACACAGGGCTGCACACAGAGGGGACAAATACAACTGTAGAACTTTTCTTTAAAAAAAAAAAAAAGGTTATCGTATATCACAGAAAATGTCAATTGTGTAAAATGGGGTAACATTAGGTTTATCCATGGAGAGAAAAGCCTACGGAAAAGACCATGGTAAACTCAGCATAGATAGAAAGATAGATAGACATATAGATAGATAGATAGATAGAAAGATAGATAGATAGATAGATAGATAGATAGATAGATAGATAGATAGATAGATAGATAGATAGATAGATAACTGAGACAGAGAAACAGATAAACAGGAGAGTAATTTTGGAAAAATTTGTTTCCTTCAAAATTTACTTTTCTCTCCCATCATGGTACTTTAACGTCTCATTCAGAAGAATATTATTCACCTTAATCTGTTTCTTACGATAGTTCTTGACATTTATGACAACATTCAATATACCTAGTTTGGACTTTCAAGAGCCTTTTATAATCAATTTATTATTTTTCGTTAATGTTTGCAATATATTTTATAACCAGCGATATTTAAATCTGGTTTTTATCAGGTTTTTATACTGTTTCATCTGTTTTCAATTTTATTTGGGAAAATTGTTGTAGTTATTGTTGTTCTTGGTGATGTTGAAAATTTCACTCTTTTTGAAAAGATTTTACTCACATGTAGAGACTCATGCACCACCCTCTTGTGTGTAGGTGTGTGTGTGTGTGAGAGAGAGAGAAAGAGAGAGAGAGAGAGAGAGAGAGAGAAAGAGAGAGAGAGAGAGAAAGAGAGAGAGAAAGAGAGAAAGAGATAGAGAGAGAAAGAGAGAGAGTGAGAAAGAGAGAGAGTCTGTGTGTTTGTAGATAAGTGTAGGAGGGTATTTGATTCGTAAGAAGTACCTCCAAATTCGAAGACAAAGACTCTCACACACACAGACGTATGTATATATATGAATGTATGTTTAAACATGTATATATATATATGTATATATGTATGCATAAGTGTATATATATGTGTATATATATATGTATATGTATATATATAT
>NC_068993.1:15649745-15650722 GCF_001194135.2 Octopus bimaculoides
ATATATATAAACATATATATTCATTACGTGTATATATGCATATATAAATACCTATATATATGTGTGTGTGTGTATGTGTGCGTGTGTGTGTATATGTATGTGAATATGTACATGTGAATGTGTTTTTGCGTATATATGTATGTATATATATATATATATATATACACATTCGTGTGTGTGTGTTTATGTGTGTGTGTGTGAGGGCATGTGTATATTTGTATGTGTCATGAGGTTATCGTTTGTGAGATAGTACTACAGATTCCTTTTAATGTACTTATTATCTCAGCAATGAGCCAAGTGATTATTTTTTATTGATTATATGTTTACTCGTTACATCCAGACCTGTCTTGTTCACGGTGAGCAAAATTTACGTCTTAAACACATTTACGGCATCATCAGTAATTATTAATTGAATGAATTTCCCTCCATTGACGCTAATTTCTTTCCTCACGTTGTTCTCTTATATATTTTAAAGAAATTAATCAAACAAGAGCATCATTAGAAAATCATAAACGAGCGGGAAAATAACGTATTTGTAAGTCAAACCTGCCCACGCTTCATATTTTTACATAGATCGTAATACTTTTGGCAACAGCAGGTGATACGTAAGAAAGAACGTGTATTATTTGAGCAACCAAGATTCAATTAGTCGTTTATCAAACGAAACACATAAGCTGCTATTTTTCTTAAACACATAAATGCCCGAAATTATGCTCATTATGTATTCTTGTAATCTTTTATTTTTTATTTTATTTTTTTTACTTGTTTCAGTCATTTGACTGCAGTTATGGAGATGCACCGCTTTGAAGAGTCTTAGTCCAAGAAATCGACTCCGAGACTTACTTTCAAGCCTAGAAATTATTCTATTGGTCATTTTTGCCGAACCGCTAGGATACGGGGACGTAAATACACCAACACCAGTTGTCAAGCAGTAATAGAAGAACAAACACAGACACAAACATATATATATATATATA
>NC_068993.1:15650952-15654222 GCF_001194135.2 Octopus bimaculoides
TATATATATATATATATATATATAACCTTGGTGAGAGAGCTGTCGAACGCCGACGAAGGGAAATAACCCTGAAATCCGGATATATATATATAGTTTTAGGGAAAAGAACCAAGGTTCACGAACTCATCGATGAAAATCCACTGTCACATATAGAAAAATTAATAAGTCAAAGCACAATAAATAAGTATAATATAATACAAAGTAAATATCATAAGATAAAGATCAAATAAGTACCACTAATACACTGAGGTCGATGTAATCAACTAGCTTTCCATCCCCCAAAAATAATGTGCAGCATTTCTCCTGGCTTTACGGTCTGACTTCAAATGGCTCCTAAGTCTATTTTGACTTATATCCTTTCCGTAGTTCGACAGAATAAGTCCCAGTCAAGCACTGGGGTCGATGTGTCGATTAAACCCCTCCCCACAAAATTTCAGCCCTTATGCCCATAGAAATAAAGAAGAAATAGCAGAAACGTTAGCGTTGAACGAAATGTCACCAATTACATTACGAGTTCAAATCACGACGAGTTGAACTTTATTTTTCATTCCTCCGAGGTTAACGAGATAAAGTAGTTGTCGAAATGATTAACTAATACCCTCACTAAAATTTTATGTGCTTTCAATGAACAAACAGTTATTATTATTGTTGAGCTGCAGGTGAAGTTAGCAAGATGGTAGAACTATGAAATCGAGTGCAGAAATGATTTGCAGTATTTCTTCTGGATTTTTTACGTTCCAAGTTCGAATCCTACCCATGCTCATTTACCTGATATCCTCTCATGTTCGATGAAATATAATATCAGACAAGTACTGGGGTTAATGTTATTATTTCATCTCCTCCCTTCAAAGTTGCCCGCATTGCGCCTAAATCGGTAACATCTGTTGTCTCCCTTTAATCTTATATGCATTGCTTTATGGAGGAAAGAATTCCTTTAGAGTGATCTGTAAAGCCTCTTGGTTTCTCAATTGTATATATTCCATTATTTTTTTTTTATTGCTGCAACTCTCAATAAGGACATAAAATTCATTCAGTCACATTTTATTTTCACACAAAAAGAAAGAGCGTGGCTTAGTGGTTAGGGGATTCGGCTCACAATCGTAAGGTTGTGTGTTTAGTTCCCGGTGGCGCTTGAGTACTTGAGCAAAACACTTTATTTCACGTTGTTCCAGTACACGCAGTTGGCAAAAATGAGTAGTACCTGTAATTCAAAGGGCCAGCCTTGTCACATTCTGTGTCACTCTGAATCTCCCTGAGAACTACGTTAAGGGCACACGTGTCTGTGGAGTGCTCAACCACTTGCACGTTAATTTCAGCAGCAGGCTGTTCCGTTGATCGGTTCAACTGGAGCCCTCAGCAGCGTAACCGACGATTTACCACTTTCTTTTTTGTTTTATTGTTATCTTCACACAAAATTCATTGTCTGCTTCCTGCACTACAAAATCGATAACTATTTCGATTAGATAATATTTCTTGCTAACATGAATCCAAATATGCTCTTTTTGAAAAAAGCAAGAAAACAAATGGATGTAACTTTGTGTCGTGTAAAATAGAAACCCCCTAACCTTCGTACATTCTCCATATTTAGGATTAAAGTATTTACACAGTTACTAGCTTTGTAACTGATATGATAGGACGAATCTGCAAAAGGTGGAGGGATTTATAACTGATGGAATCTATCTAAATTTCGAATCCCAAAGCCTCAGCCTCGTAAATTTAGTAAACTAATACGTAATGTACAAATGTATATCTACGCCCTTCTGATTTAGAAAAATACTCCTCAAACCCAGATAGAAGTCACTACATAGCAGGTGGACATGCAGAAAATAGCAGCCAAATCTCAATCAAATCACAGCGTTAGTTTCTTTTAAAGAGAGACAATCGATAATATAAAAAAATAAATAAATGCGTCCTTTCAAAGCCTAGCCAGGCTCATGGGTCCGGTTTCCCGGTTTCAATGGCGTATGTGTTCCTCAGCTGGACGGGACGCCAGCCCATCGCATCGTTACTCATTTTTGCCAGCTGAGTGGACTGGAGCAACGTGAAACGAAGTGTTTTGCTCAAGAACATAACGCGTCGCTCGATCCAGGAATCGAAACCACAATCTTACGATCATGATGCTGATACCCTAACCACTAAGCCACGCGCCTCCACAATCGATAATATACACCTGGCAATTTACGCTTCAATCGAAGATGGGACAGTCACGGCTGGAACGCTTTTAATTACATTTATACTCAATCTGGGCTGGACTGGGCTGGTGTTTACACAGCAACAACAACAACAACAACAACAACAACAACAACAACAGCAACAATAACATCAGCAATAATAGTTATACGGTTTTATAACACCTATTTCCAGCAATTTGTAACTAAGGCTAAAAGTGTTAAAATTCAGGAATATTACGAAGTTTCCAAAGAATTATTTTTCTTTCGCCACTTTTTAGGAATATACTGAGCAGCATAAATAATAAATGTTCATGTAGGAATAAAACTTTTAGAATTTTACTCCAAAGACTATTCTTCTATTAGCGTTTAAACTGACACGTTAGAGTCTCACAAGAATATAGAGAAAGTACCAAGGGACTTGAAGAACAGTACGTTCTATTAAAACTTTAAATTTTCTAAATCAGATGATAGTCTGTTTGGCATACAATGTGCAAGGACTCATAAATATTCTGTATCCTTTAAAAGAGCATTAATTTGAAATGAAATATTTACTTGATTAGTAGGTTGGCTTGAAATAACTCATGAATCAACTGTTCACACACATACACACACACACACACAGAGAGATAGATAGATAGACAGACAGAGAGAAAGACTGACCGGCACTCGGTCAATCACGGCAACGATTGTTCTAATTGATTCGATCAACTGTACAGCCAGTTCGTGAAGTTAAATTGCAAGTGGTTGAGCACCCGATAGACACTCATCCCCTTTACCTATTTCTCAGTGAGATTTAGCGTGACACAGACTGTACCAAGGCAGCCCCTTTGAATAAAAGGTACAATATTTTGCCACGTTTATCTTGAGAGTTTCTAATAGATGCTTTACATCTTTCTCCTACACGTACACTTCTGTAGCGCCTGTTAACAAATGAAACATGTGTAACGATTTCCAATCTCTTTTACTCCCTTCCTCTATGTCGTCATCTTATTAATATACATCATTCTCATTTTCCCTATTTTTCCCCTATTACTCACACACACACACACACACACACACACACACACACACACACACACACACACACACACACACACAC
>NC_068993.1:15654457-15655369 GCF_001194135.2 Octopus bimaculoides
ATATATATATATATAATTATGTGTATTTCTTCTATCTTAATGAATAAAAATTCTTCTGATAGAATAAATGGGTTAATAGAAACCAATGTAGCAAAGAACACAAAATAACTGTGGTTTAGCTCCTGTTTTTATATATATATGCACTAGCCCAGTTACGCGGTAATACCCGGAAAAGCAGGGGTTATTTCCAGTTCCCATTCCCATTACACTGTTTCATGTCTTATCCCAATTCCCTGTTCAGTTTCCATTTTAGTTCCGCTCCCATTCCTTATCCCCAATCCTATGTTAATATATAAATTTTAGAATCAGTTTGACGTAATTAACCCATTAAACTTTTTATTAATCTTTACGGCAATAGGTTATTGCTAAACATAGGTATTACAAGCTATTACTACGACTAGTGTGTGAAGAAGGAATGCCCCTATATTATTTTAACGAACGAATATGCATCTGAGTAAAATAAATTAGATAAGTAGATAGATTTTCAAATACATTGACAAATAGTCCCCGTATTGTAGTTGGAGTTGTCGCGAGTCGTAGTTTATCGTAAACATTTGCTACAGCCCCACTCCCTAGGAGGCCCATTATAGATTTTTATTGAAATCCAATTCGCCTACAATTGAATTGGATGTTATGAACAAGTAAATAACGAAATCGGATTTAATGTGGAGAATTATTTCAATATTCCAAATTTCAAAATTTGACATAATTTTAAAATCTCACAATATTTGACAGCAACAGGGAAGACCCTACAAAAGTAGAAAGACAGACAGTTATAGGACGTAACTCACACACATACACACACACGTGTATGCAAATTTTGTGAATGTTAGTTCGGTGATTAAAGCACTAAGTTGGTAAGACAGACAGAAATTGCCTTTGATATATATATATATATATATATATATATAT
>NC_068993.1:15655608-15659183 GCF_001194135.2 Octopus bimaculoides
ATTAATCTATTAACATTTTTAATAAGGCCTATATTTGTTTCAATTCTCACACAATACAAAATAACAAACAAATATGTATATACGTAAATATATAACTACACATGGATTGTTGGCGATTTTTACCTTCGTCTTCCCCATTTTTTTTTTTTTTTTTTTGGACGTTCCTATGTCTCCTGTTTCTGAAGAAGAGATTTGCTAGAAACGTAAAATACCCTCTCTTTCCTTCCTTGGGCGTCATATTAATACTTTGTATGTACCACATCCACACGTCGTTGCTTTTTCTTGTTTTTCCCTCTTTTTTTTTTTAACTATTTCATAAGTCTTAGCTAATGGTCAAAGCACAACAACACCACGAACACCAACAAGAGCAACAACAAAAACAACACTATTTCTGCAGTATCAGTAATGCCGTATGCGAATACTTATGCATTTGTCTCGTGCATTAATACATTCATGTCTCCATTTTATGTGTGAATGGGTGTGTCTTTGTTGTGTGTGTGTGTGTGTGTGTGTGTGTGTGTGTGTGTGTGTGCGTGTATGTGTGTTTGTGTGTGTGTATGTGTGTGTGTGTGTGCGTGCGTGCGTTTATGCTTTGTGTGTAAGCGAATATATGTTCGTAAGTTTCTATATGAGTGTATTTAGGGATGTATATCTCTGTGGGTCGAGAGCGAAGAGCCTAGTGGTTAGATTGTTGCACTCAGGATTGCAAGATCGTGGTTTCAATTCCTGCACCAGTCGCTATGTGGTGTTCTTGAGCAAAAAAAAACAAAACTTCCTCTCACATTGCTCTGCGACCACTTCGACATCTGACGTGTGCTACACCGTGCACCTGTTCAAGCATCATCGAATTGATGGAAGGATTGAACAATCGTTCAGCACATACATTTGATCACTGTAAACAAATCATATGTGCAGATTGTAAAACAAGAAATTGCAAAACCGTCTTCCTCGTACATCGAGAAACTACCATCCACATCTTTACGTGTATATTCCTGCACATTTGCATTTCGTTTATATATACTTAACTGCGTGTCTGTTTGTTCGTTTGCTGTGTATGTGAATATAACTTAGTGCGTTTGATCTTCATTTTTTCTCGGCTTTTCTCTACGCTTTTCACAAAGTAAAATAATGAAATGACAACCCTGTTTCCATTAACAGACTGTAAAGATGAAATAAAATATTCTGGATCATACTGAGGTATTAGTATATTGTGGGATGAAAAATAGTTTAACTCAATCGATATTAAAATGAATGTCTTCATAAATAGCATTTACTTTGATTTCGCGTTTTTGTATTTTTTTACATTTTCATTGATGCAATGAATAGATAGACAAGAATGAATAAGTGTCTATGTTCTTTTTTTTTGTATAAATATTGGAATAAGAGCTCTCTTAGAAAATCTAATTTATTTACCGAACCTCTCGTTGAATAAAAATAATAGTCAAACACATGATATTGAATTATAGCCGGCCAATTTAATATGTTAGAAAGCAAGTCAAAGCGTTAACGATTCTTATTCGCGGTACTGACTCCACAACCCCAAATCGTATTATTGGGTTTGTGCATAATTATTGCGGCTTTTAGACAACACATTTTATTCAACAAAAACAATAACAATATTTAACAAAAATCTCTTTAAATGATGGTCTGACCGTCTGCCAAGCAAATGGGGGGGGGGCAGTAATTGAAGTAGATGGTGAATATGCTCCGAAATAATCATTTGCAGGTGTTTTTGTTACATATTGTTATTGCTTTTGTTGAATAAAATTTGTTGGAACAAAAGCCACAATAATTATGAACCAACCCAAGACAAATGTGTATCACTCGAATAAACAGCACACCAATGTAAATCGCAGGATCACGGTATGTATAACAATGTAATTTAATATCTCCAAACCTTAAACTTAGCCTGTTCAGGCAGTCTTTAAGTATTGAACCTAAAATCAAACGATTATGGTATTCCCTTACAGATTGTAATCCAACATTAAATTATTCGAGAATTTTCAATTTGTCTTCTGAAATTTCGGCACAAGAATGAGAAGTAATTAATATATAGAAAATATCCTTAAGCTATTGTGTTTAAAATTAAAAGTTTCCGAAATAAATTTGTTGTTATTGATGTTTAATCTATATAGTAATTAAATAGGATGAAACTATTTTAATGGTGAACTGAAGGCCACCGTTGTGAGATGAACTAATTTCTCTCTATTTTGGTTTACGCAATAATTGACTTTTCTACCTCTTATCTTGATTTATTTTTCTATGCTACGTTTGCCTGCGAGGTATTAATTATAAAACTGGACTTTTGAAGATAACCACCAAGTATTCATCTCCTTACATAACTGTTTTTCTTTAACAAGATTCGAATAAACATAATTAGGGCCCATGTTGCCAAGAGAAGCAAATACGACCATTATTATACAAGCAGGACAATCGATCCATTGTGGATGATGGTAGTCTTACCTACATCTCAATATCTACACAAGAAACCACGGTAAGCAATGATCAGCACAATACAAGCTACAAGACTTACAGTTTCTATTACATATATACATTACAATCTTATTTATATCATACAATCTTATATATATCATATATATCAATCTTATCTATATCATACAGATATATAATACATCGCACTGGTATGTGTCAATACTAACTCTCTCCAGGGCGGCGAGCTGGCAGAATCGTTAGCACGCCGGGCGAAATACTTAGCGGTATTTCGTGTGCCGTTACGTTCTGAATTCCGCCGAGGTCCACTTTGCTTTTCATCCTTTCGGGGTCGAATAAATAAGTACCAGTTACGCACTGGTGTCGATATAATCGACTTAATCCGTTTAATTCAAGGTTGTTTCAGATGCTATTCCACCAAGTTGGAAGACCATTTTAGAAATCAACTCAGCCGGGTCGGCCAAAATGAACAGAACACTACAGTTGCTATTTCTCCGTAGCTTAGCATATTCTTGTTGCTGTTTTTGTTGTTGCTGCGGTGTGCGAACCACACTGCGTGCACTTGAACTCTGCCACAGCATCTACACTGTTTACACATCTCTAATTCTTAGACTGCTACACTGTCATGTCAATCGACGAAAGAAAAGTCAGTGGCGCCAATAGAGAGCTCCTTCAAATGCAGCCGCTGGATGCGTGACTGCCACTCCTGTGTGGGCCTTCACACTCACAGCAGACGCTGCAGCACCATCAGCACCTGATCCACGGTCTTTCGAGACTGACGGACGTCTAGTACTCAGCCATACTGCCTGTATTTTCACACTGCCTGCATTGCTACATTTCAACAATACCACACTATCATGCTATCCACCCTACCTACACTGGCATACTGCTATTCATGCATAAATGAGCGTATGTAGGATTGCGTAGTACACTTCTCACTGTTGAACGAAATCAAGAGTAATATATCCGAAGTTATAAATCTATCGATTGTACGTTGTCTATTGGTTCAGTTCCTCTAAGCCGCATGGGAGCTAGCACAACGCTAACAGGGAACTACAAATAATAACTTGTACATAGAACAAACCAAATAGTGTCTATCTATCTATCTATATATATATATATAT
>NC_068993.1:15659853-15662003 GCF_001194135.2 Octopus bimaculoides
TATATAT
Source organism: Octopus bimaculoides (assembly GCF_001194135.2). Classification (NCBI taxonomy): domain Eukaryota; kingdom Metazoa; phylum Mollusca; class Cephalopoda; order Octopoda; family Octopodidae; genus Octopus; species Octopus bimaculoides. The sequence continues at coordinate 15,659,861 of NC_068993.1, forward strand.
ATATATATATATATATATATATATATATGTATGTATGTATGTATATATAATCAACCAAATCTGCCTCGATGCATGCAATTTCCCACTATATAAAACGAAATGAACCGCTGGATAACGTAATACAGGGTCCCTAGATAAAGTGGAAATGTTGGATGGTCACGACTGGAATGCCTCTAGTTATAAGCATGCTCGGACGAAGGTAACCTCAAGTTTAGCAAGAAACAAGAATATGCATAAACATAAACGAGTAATACTTCGATATATATGGAAGTGGTTTTGTTCACTATTTCAAACAGCAAACGTAGAACATATAATAAAACGAACTGATTTACTAGGTTCTGATATCGTAGAATACAATGCCCTATATTCATTTTTATTCACTTAATTCCTATATTGACTACTTACAGCGGCACATATCCGGTATCATCGTTTCGACATCGCTATAATTCCATTTTAATCATTACAGTGAAAAACAAAAAACATTTTAAAATAGCATGGTATGTAAATCTATGTAAAGGTAAAGATCTGGCAGCTATGGACACATCATTTGGCAGGTTACATTCAACGATGTTTTATCCCTTTCTACATCGCTGTGTACAACCCTTAACAACGTGGTCGCCATAATAGATCAATATAGAAAATAAATACATAAATAAATTGGAAGCAAAAACATATTTGTCGTATTTTTTTCTTTACTTTAATAATTTTTTTTTCCGATATTTTCCTTCCATTTTTTTTTCTTTTTTCTTAAAGAAAAATTTATTTTAGATTTCAAAAGTCCTTTACAGACTAGCAAGTCAGTTAAAACACAATTTGAAAGGCAGGAAAATGAGAAGAATAAGAAAAGGAATAAACATGTTTTCAATACAATCTGTTGCTATGACAATATCTCATTTATTTGCTGTTAAATCTCATCTTTACCAAACTAATTAAATATTTTATGTATCCCCAAAAGGCAGTGGGTACAAAGTTGTAATTCCACTTGATTGCAATCCGGGAGAAGAAATATAAAGCCGGACGATTTAACAACTTCCTTTATAGGTTTTAAAAAAAGAAGTAGTATATGTACATCAACGTGGTGAAAAGAAAAAGGCTGAGAAGCATTAAAAAAAATTGGCCAATAGAATGTGTTAGGTTGAATCTAAAAATCCATTCAGTGTAAAGGCTTGCTGCCTGTTTTGAAAGAAATTATTCTACTGCCAGAAGCTCTCACAATGCAAGAACTATTCTCTGCACAAAGAGGCCAAACATAGGATCACGCTTTTACATAATTTATAACGATAAAAAGAAATAGAAGTTAAAAAAATATCGAAATGAAATACAAAACATAATAAATCTGATGAGAAGGAAGTCTGATTCCAAAGAGACATAACATGGTATATTAATCCACTCATTTTTTTTATTTTTTAGTCTTATGTTTTCCTGCTCTATTTTATGTTCTCTCTCTCTCCCTCTCTCTCATTCTCTCTCTTTCTTGTATTATCTGTCTAATGCAAGGTTAAGAAGTGAATACACATGAATTATCTAAGTTGGCACAAACAACAAAACTTGTGTATGCTGCTCAGTAATAAAATAAATTATAGCCAAAATTGTAGAGATTTAATAGACGAAGTAATTCTTATGTCTAAAGATCGTGTTCGTAGACACATAAATACTTCTTTCTAGTAATTTACCCACAATTTCAGGATGCAGTCAATAAACTATCATGAGGACAGAAGTAAAAGCTATACATATACATGTGTGCGTGTATATATGCATGCATACGCATACGATCACACACACACACACACACACACACACACACACACACACACACACACGTGTTTATATGCATGCATGCGTGTGTGTGTGTATGTGTTAATATTTAGCAGAAGCAACAGAGTGACACAAGGGCCGAAAATTTCGTGCGTTGGCACTTATCAAGCTAGCAACAGGTCGAAGAACTATGAGTTTATATACCAGGTAGAAATTACTTCCTCTTGGGTGTTCTAGATTGAATTTTAAAAACAATTACAATGTCACGTGGATGATTCATAGTTTTCAGATAGTTTGCTCGTTATGTCGTTCAAATACATGAGGAATAAATATTCATATTCATATCTTGAGTTCTATTTTTCCTGTTCGTATCACCATACTTATATAT